>NW_026652287.1:38796728-38828561 GCF_009828535.3 Hylobates moloch | reverse complement strand
TGGTGGCTCACGCCTGTGGTCCCGGCACTCTGGGGGGCGAGGCGGGTTGATCACTTCGGGCTAGGAGTTCGAGACCAGTCTGGCCAACATGGCGAAACATGAAAAATACAACAGACAAACTAACCAACCAACTCAGTGACAACAAAACAGGTCTACCCTGGAGTCATACTCTAATTTTTTCTATTTTCCTCCCTTTCTGATCCTTTATCCCACTTTCTTTTTCTTCCTCTTCCTTCTCCCTCTTCTTTGTCAAATAGAGGATTGAGTTATTATCACTGATCCATATAAAGTCCCTCTCTCATTTATTTTAACTCCCACCCCCCATTTCTATTCCCCGACTTCCCATGTGCAACCTTCCTAATATGTTTGATACGCATCTTTTTGTTTGTATGTATTATTAGAAAATGTTTATTGTTTTTTGTGTGCAAAAAAATTAATAAAAAAAAAGAATTTCCTAATAAAATTCAACATCCCTTCATGATAAAAACCCTTAAAAAATTGGGTATAGAAGGAACATACCTCAACACAATAAAAGTCATGTATGACAGACATACAGCTAGTATCATACTGAATGGAGAAAAATTGAAAGCCTTTCCTCTAAGATCTGGAGCAAGACAAGGATGCCCACTTCCCCCACTGTTCTTCAACGTAGTAGTGGAAGTCCTAGCTACAGCAATCAGACAAGAGAAAGAAATAAAGGGTATCCAGGTTGGAAAGGAAGATGTCAAATTATCCTTATTCGCAGATAATATGATCTTATATTTGGAAAAGCCTAAGGGCAAAAGATCAGAATAGACATTTTTCAGAAGACACAAAAATGGCAAACAGGTATATGAAAAGGTACTCAACATCAACATCATTGGCCACCAGAAAAATGTGAATCAAAACTACAACGAGATATCACCTCACCCCAGTTACAATGGCTTTTATCCAAAATATGCAATAATGAATGCTGGCGAGGATGTGGAGAAAAGGGAACCCTCATACACTGTTGGTGGGAATGTAAATTAGTACAGCCACTCTGGAGAACAGTATGGAGGTTCTTCAAAAAACTATAAAGAGAATTACCATATGATTTAGCAATCCCATGCTATGTATCTACCCAAAAGGAAGGAAGTCAATGTATCCAAGAGATACCTGCACCCCCATGTTTGTTGTGGCACAGTTCACCACAGCCAAGATTTGGAAGCAAGCTGAGTGTCCACCAACAGACATATGGATAAAGAAAATGTGGTACCTATGCACAATGGGGTACTGTTTTGTTGTTGTTGTTGTTGTTTTTGAGATATAATCTCACCCTGTTGCCCAGGCTGGAGTGCAATGGCACGACCTTGGCTCACTGCAACCTCCGCCTCCTGGGTTCAAGTGATTCTCCTGCCTCAGCCTCTGGAGTAGCTGGGATTACAGGCGCGCACCACCAAGCCCAGCTAATTTTTTCCTGTATCTTTAGCAGAGATGGGGTTTCGCCATGTTGGGGCAGGGTGGTCTCGAACTCCTGACCTCAGGTGATCCTCCCGCCTCAGCCTCCCAAAGTGCTGGGATTACAGGTGTGAACCACCATGCCCGGCCACAATGGGATACTTTTCAACCATAACAAAGATTGAGATCCTGTCATTTGCAACAACATGGAGGGAATGAGAGATCATTATGTTAAGTGAAATCAGCCAGGCACGGAAAAATAATGTCCCATGTTCTCACTCATTTGTGGGAGCTAAACATTAAAACAATTGAGTTCATGGAGATGGAGAGTAGAAGAATGGTTACCAGGGGCTGGGAAGGGTAGTGGAGCAGGGGAAGTGGGGATGGTTCGTAGTTATAACAATATAGTTAAATAGAATGAAGAAGTTCTAGTATTTGATAGCACAACAGGGTGACTACGGTCAACAATACATTTTAGGGCCGGGCGCAGTGGCTCACACCTGTAATCACAGCACTTTGGGAGGCCGAGGCAGTGGATCACCTGAGGTCAGGAGTTCGAGACCATCCTGGCCAACATGGTGAAACCCCGTCTCTAATAAAAATACAAAAACTAGCCAGGTGTGGTGGCGCACACCTGTAATCCCACCTACTCAAGAGGCTGAAGCAGGAGGATCGCTTGAACCCAGGAGGCAGAGGTTGCAGTGAGCCGAGATTGCACCACTGCACTCCAGCCTGGGTGACAGAGCAAGACTCTGTCTAAAAAAAAAAAAAGAAAAAAACAAACACATACTTTACCTTTTAAATAACTAAAAGAGTATATTTGGGGTGTATGTAATAAAAAGAAATTGTACATGCTTGAGAGGACAGATACCCCATTTACCCTGATGTGATAATTACACATTGCATGCCTATATCAAAATATCTCATGTATCCCACAAATGTATACACTTACTCTGTACCCATAAAAACATTTCAGGCTGGGCACGGTGGCTCACGCCTGTAATCCTAGCACTTTGGGAGGCCGAGGCAGGTGGATCACGAGGTCAGGAGATCGAGACCATCCTGGCTAACACGGTGAAACCCGTCTCTACTAAAAATACAAAAAACTAGCCGGGCGTGGTGGTGGGTGACTGTGGTCCCAGCTACTTGGGAGGCTGAGGAGGAGAATGGCGTGAACCCAGGGTGTGGAGCTTGCAGTGAGCCGAGATGGCGCCACTGCACTCCAGCCTGGGCAATGGAGCGAGACGACACCTCAAAAAAAAAAAAAATTTTTTTTTCAAAAAGAATTTTTTATAAAAACATGTCACCCAGTTAAATTTGAATTTCAGATAAACAACAAATACTTTTTTAGTATGAGTATATCCCATGCAACATTTGGGATATACTTATAGTTTTTAAAAAAACACCTCATTGTTTATCTGAACTTTAAATTTAACTTGGCTTTCTATCTTTTTAGTTGCTAAATGTGGCCACCTTCCTCCAAGGCAGCACAGGGCTCAGGAGTGGAGGAGCCAAGCTAGGGCCTGTGGCACTAAAACCAGCCAGCAGGTTAGAGGTGAGGACACAATGATGACAAACTCCTGGCGAGGGAGACATGGAGGCAGGATCAGCAAAACGTCAGGGAAGAGGACTGAGCTTTTTTTTTTTTTTTTTCTTTTGAGACAGAGTCTCCCTCTGTCGCCCAGGCTGGAATGCAGTGGCACGATCTCGGCTCACTGCAACCTCCACCTCCCGTGTTCAAGTGATTCTTCTGCCTCAGCCTTCCAAGTAGCTGGGACTATGGGTAAGCACCACCACACCTGGCTAATTTTTTTTTTTTTTTTTTTTTTTTTGAGACGGAGTCTTGCTCTGTCGCCCAGGCTGGAGTGCAGTGGCACAGTCTCGGCTCACTGCAAGCTCCGCCTCCCGGGTTCATGCCATTCTCCTGCCTCAGCCTCCCGAGTAGCTGGGACTACAGGCACCCGCCAACACGCCCGGCTAATTTTTTTTGTATTTTTAGTAGAGACGGGGTTTCACCCTGTTAGCCAGGATGGTCTCGATCTCCTGACCTCGTGATCCGCCCGTCTTGGCCTCCCAAAGTGCTAGGATTACAGGCTTGAGCCACCGCGCCCGGCCAGATCTAATGGTTTTATAAGTGTTTGATAGTTCCTTCTTCACATGCTCTCTCATTTCCTGCCATATAAGACATGCCTACTTCCCCTTCCGCCATTATTGTAAGTTTCCTGAGGCCTCCTTAGCCGTGCAGAACTGTGAATCAATTAAACCTCTTTTCTTTATAAATTACCCGGTCTTAGGCAGTTATTTATAGCCGTGTGAAAACGGACAAATACACTGGTATAAAACAACAATGGGCCAGGCCTGGTGGCTCATGCTTGTAATCCCAGCACTTTGGGAGGCTGGGGCAGGCAGATCACTTGAGGTCAGGAGTTTGAGACCAGCCTGGCCAACATGATGAAACCCTGTCTCTACTAAAAATACAAAAATTAGCTGGGCTTGGTGGCACACCCCTGGAATCCCAGCTACTTGGGAGGCTGAGGTGGGAGAATCGCTTAAACCCAAGAGGCGGAGATTGCAGTGAGCCAGGATCATGCCACTGCACTCCAGCCTGGGTGACAGGCTGAGACTCTATCTCAAAAATCATCATCATCATCATCATCATCATCATCATCATCATCATCATCATCATCTGTTATCTCTTGCAGTGCCTCAGAGTCAGGAATTCAGGAGCAGCCCAGCTAGGGAGTGGCAGCTCTAGGTCTCTAATAATTATGTTTGCAGACAGACAGTGGCTGGGTGTGGGATCATTTTAAACCTTTCCTAAATTACATGTCTGTACCAAGGCTCCTTGGCTCCCTTCTCTCTCCATAGGGTCTTTCCACCATGGTGACTCAGAGCTCCCAAGGCACAAGTCCCAAGACAGAGAGACCCAGGGAGTGGCTGTGTCACCTTTTCTAATCTAGCCTCGGAAATCACTTATCATCTGTTCATGAGAAGCAACTCAGTAGGGGTGCCCATATTCTAGAGGACAAGAACTGGAATCCACCTTGTTATTTTTTCAATTTTTAAATATATTTTTTTAGGCAGGGCGTGGTGGCTTACGCCTGTAATCCCAGCACTTTGGGAGTCCAAGGCGGGCGGATCATGAGGTCAGGATATCGAAACCATCGTAGCTAACATGGTGAAACCCCGTCTCTACTAAAAATACAAAAAATTAGCTGGGCGTGGTGCCGGGCACCTGTAGTCCCAGCTACTCGGGAGGCTGAGCCAGGAGAATGGCGTGAACCCGGGAGGTGGAGCTTGCAGTGAGCTGAGATGGCACCACTGCACTCCAGCCTGGGCAACAGAGTGAGACTCCATCTCAAAAAATATATATTATATATAAATTTTTATATATATTTATTTAATATATGTATATTTTAATAGAGACAGGGTCTTGCTCTGTTGCCCAGGCTGGTCTCTTGGGCTCAAACAATGCTCCCACCTCAGCCTCCCAAAGTGCTGGGATTACAGGTGTGAACCACCATGCCTGGCCAGAATCCATCTTTGTATAAGAGGAATGTAAAGAATTGGTAGACACTTATTAAAACTACCACAGTAGGTACTATTTTATGCCCATTTTACAGACAAGAAAACTGAGGCACAGGGAAGCTAAGTAACTTGCCTAATGTCACACAACTTGGGCTTCTCGCATGGTGGCTCACACCTGTAACCCAATACTTTGAGAGGCAGAGGCAGGAGGATTGCATCACCAAGCCCAGCTAAGGAGGCAGGAGGATTACTTGATCCTAAAAGTTCGAGACCCACCTCAGCAATATAGTGAGACCTTGTCTCTACAAAAAAAATGTTTTTAAAAATTAGCCAGGCATGGTGGTGCAGGCCTTTGGTCCCAGCTACTCGGTAGGTTGAGGCAGGAGGATAGCTTGAGACCAGGAGGTCAAGGCTGCAGTGAGCCATGTACGTGCCACTGCACTTCGGCCTAGGCGACAGAGGAAAACCCTATCTTAAAAACATAAGTAAATTCATTTAAAAATTAAGTAAAATGCAAGTCTCCAGCCATTAACAAAGGGAGTGTCAAAAAGTAATGGAAAAAAGGGTTTTTTTAAAAAACAATTTAAGGAACATAATGTTTAAAATGTAAAATAGAAGTGAATATATTTTTTCCCTGCCACTACACGGAAAGAGATACTGTTTTGCATAATAAAACTGTCTAAAGAATCTGTCCTGATAACGTAATTGAAAATGTTCCCAAGAATGTCTATCTTGTTTTGCTGTGCAGTCAGGAGCCCTGAGTTCCTGTCACCACCTGGTCTGTTCATTTAAGACTGTCCTTGGAAAGATAATTGGAACAAAAGAGGCTTGTGAGAGTCTCCTAGAAATTGTTGCCAATCTTGAGAAAAATAATCTCCAGAGAAGCAATTCTGATTGGTTTTCTTCCTGATCATCTGTTGCCATGGTGACAGCCATCATCTCTCTATTATTAAAAGGAAGAAATGACTGTAGGTTTTCTCCCTCTAAACCAGAAGAGGATCGTTGGCACTTTTCTCCCACAAACATAATGGAAATAAAAGCCTGTGACTCTGCTAGATTTTTTAAAAAAACAAAGACATTGAGAGTCCTGTCTCATTTAAATGAATCAAAGCACTCATCCCCACGCACAGATAGACATAAATTGTGGTAGCTGTGGGCATCGCGGTTGTGGTCGGCCGTCATCTTCACTTCATCAGAGCGCCCACTGGTGGGGAATGAGAGAACAGCAGGGCTATCCCCGCTAGGTGACCCCCTTCCCTCCCTTCCTCTCTGGAGGGTTCACCACCCCAACTAGCCAGGCTTGCAGTGGAGGGCAGAACTAGGGACAGAAATCCCTGGATATTCTGCCAAGGGTGGGAGGATAGCCCCTCCTGCTCTCAGCCCCCATCATGGTCTCCTATTGTGTACCAGACATTGTTCTATCCCCTCTACATTCTCCATGCTCACTGCAACCCCTTAAGTGGGGAATTATGATTGCCCTACCTACAGATGAGGATTCCAAAACCAGAGAGGTTTAGTCTCCTGCCCAAGGTCACACAGCCATAAACTGGAGGAGCTATGAGTTATTCGAACCCAGATCTCTCTGACAGTAGGCAGAGAACTTCAATGTAGAGGGAATGTGGCAGGACTCAAAAGGCTCCCAATCCACCCTCAAGAGAGACTTTTCAGGACTGATTGGGTTTATCAGCAAGAGGCATCCAACACCCAGCTATCTAATAATCAGGGTAATTCATGGCGAACAGTTATTGAGCTCTCATTACATGCTATGTTCTGGGCTAAGTACTTTAGATGTACAATCCCACTAAATCCTCCTGACAAATTTTGGGAGAAAAATTACGATTGTGCCCATTTCACAGAAGAGAAGACTGAGGTTCAGAGAGGCCCATTAAACTGCCCCAGGTCACACAGCTGGGAAGTATTGGAGCCAGGTTTGTAAACTCGTGTTTGCCTGGCTCCAAAGCTTCTGCTCTTCTCCAGTACACTATTTAGAAAGACCAGCTTTGGATATGGGTGTGGGCCTGACTCAATGCAGTAAGTGCTTTCTGGGCCCAAGTAAAGGCCCTGCCATTTTCTGATTTGCTGTTTCGTTTTTTGTATTAGTTATTTATGGCTGTATAACAAATCACCCCAAGATCCAGCAATCCCACTACTCAATATACATACAGAGGAAATGAAATCAGTATGTCAAAGAGATCTCTGCACTCCCTTGTTCATGACAGCACTGCTCACAATAGCCAAGATATAGAATGAACCTAAGTGGCCATCAACAGATGAATGGAGAAAGAAAATGTGGTACATAGACACAATGGAGTACTATTCTGCCTTAAAAAGAAGGAAATTTTGTCCCTGGCAACAACGTAGACAAATCTGGAGGATATTGTAAGTGAAATAAGCCAGAAATAAGCCACAAATAAGCCAAAGAAAAACAAATACCACATGATCTCACTCATATGGGGATTGTAAAAAAGTTAAATAGACAGTAGAAACGTAATGGTTATGGGGGGTGGGGGGTTGGGGAGATGTTGGTCTAAGGGCACAGATTTTTAATTAGATAGGAGGAATAAGTTCGAGAGATCTATCTTATAACATGGCCACTATGGTTAATTACAACTATAATTATTCTATAATTATCTAATTATACTATAATATTCAAGAATGTATTTTACTCTTGAAAACTGCTAAGAGAATAAAAAATCACCCCCAAACCTGGCAACTTAAAAGAACAACAATTATTTATTTTACTCACAAATCTGCAGTTTGGAGAAGGTTTGTCAGGGACAGCTCTCTGCTCTACAGGGTGTTAGCTGAATAGCATCAGAATCTGCTTTCAAGAAGACAACTACTTTCCTAGCTATTTTCTGGGAAGTGTGAGCTTGGGACCTCATTCCTCTTCATATGAGCCTTTCGTCTGGCTCCTTGAACTTCCTCACAACATGGCGACTGGATTCCAAGAGCAAGCATTCTAAGAGAACAAGGCATGTCTTTTTTTTATTTTTTATTTTTTTTTGAGACATGGTCTCGCTTTGTAGCCCAGACTAGTCTTGAACTCCTGGGCTCATGCAATCTGCCCACCTCAGCCTCCCAAAGTGTTGGAATTACAGACGTGAGCCAAATGCCTGGCCTATGCATGGCATTTGTATGATCCAGCTTTGGAAGCCATATCGTCGCTTCCACTTTATTAGTCAAGGCAGTCACCAAGGACTGCTCAAGCTCAAGGGAAGAGACATAGACTCCACCTCTTGATTCTAGAAGCATGTGGAATAGGAGATATTATTGTTCCTATCTGTAGAAAGTAAAATCTGACATACTCTCAAAGGCAGTGTAGGGTAGAGCGGAATATCCCACTTGGTCTCTTGTTGCCCACTCTCTGGGAAAAGGGGGAAGTTTTACTGCAGAGGATGGTAGGGTGAAGACTCAGCAAAGTCTTGGCCTTGGAGTTCTAAGAATCCAAGAATCTAAGAATAGTTTTAGGGGCAAGAGTGTCATTTGGAGAGAAGGTGTCTCTCTGGGGGATATTTAAGGATCCATGGGCTGGACCTGCCTTTTGTTAAATAACTACTAAAGACCTCTAGATAACTCACGTCTAGCTCTGGAAGAAGAATAGCACCAAGGTCAAGATCCTAGACATTGGGGCCAGGTAGGCCACTGTCCCAGTTCCAGCTATCTGTGTATTCCTTGGTCACTATCTATGTATTCCTTGTCCGTTGCAGCCTCAGTTTCCTCATTTGTAAAATTGGTATAAAAATAATATGTAGTACAGGGCCGGGTGCGGTGGCTCACGCCTGTAATCCCAGCACTTTGGGAGGCTGAGGCGGGCGGATCACGACATCAGGAGATCAAGACCATCCTGGCGAATACTGTGAAAACCCGTCTGTACTAAAAATACAAAAAAAATTAGCCGGGCGTGGTGGCGGGCACCTATAGTCCCAGCTACTCGGGAGGCTGAGGCAGAAGAATGGCATAAACCAGGGAGGCGGAGCTTGCAGTGAGCGGAGATGGCGCCACGGCACTCCAGCCTGGGCAACAGAGCGAGACTCCATCTCAAAAATAATAATAATAATAATATGTAGTAGAGGTTAGGTGAAGCCTGAGACCTGGTGGTGTATGAGCCAGAGCAGAATCCAGAGTAAAACCCAGTATTGGTGTTGCCTCAGGCCCTCTGTGGCCAGCATCTATCTCCATCCGTGCCATCAGTGCCTGCCCCTGTAGGGGCACTAGCTGTTCCAACTGGGTCACCCTGGCTGAATTCAAGATCACTTATAAAAAGCCACATCTTGGCTGGGCGCGGTGGCTCACGCCTGTAATCCCAACACTTTGGGAAGCTGAGGCAGGTGGATCACCTGAGGTCAGGAGTTCAAGATGAGCCTGGGCAACATGGTGAAACCCCGTCTCTACTAAAAATACAAAAATTAGCTGGGCATGGTGGCACATGCCTGTAATCCCCACGTACTTGGGAGGCTGAGGCAGGGGAATTGCTTGAACTCAGGAGGTGGAAGTTGCAGCGAGCCAAGGTCATGCCACTGCACTCCAGCCTGGGCGACAGAGTAAGACTCAATCTAAAAACAAAAAACAAAAACAAAAACAAAAGAGCCACAACTTTAAAGTTGTGGAAATTGGATGCCATTCACCTTGTCAACAAAAGTTTTTGAAATACCAGCCGGGCGCAGTGGCTCACGCCTGTAATCCCAGCATTTTGAGAGGCTGAGGAAGGCGGATCATCTGAGGTCAGGAGTTTGACACCAGCCTGGCCAACATGGCAAAACCCCATCCCTACAAAAAATACAAAAATTAGCTGAGCATGGTGGCATGAACCTGTAGTCCCAGCTACTCAGGAGGCTGAGGCAGGAGAATCACTTGAACCCAGGAGGCAGAGGTTGCAGTGAGCTGATACCATTGTACTCCAGTCCGGGCAACAGAGCAAGACTCTGTCAAAAAAAAAAATTGAAATATCTAAGAATAAGGCCAGGTGCAGTAGCTCATGCTTATAATCCCAGCACTATGGGAGACCAAGATAGGAGGATTCCTTGAGGCCAGGATTTCGAGGCTGCAGTGAGCTGCGATTGCACCATTGCACTCCAGCCTGGATAATAGAACAAGATCCTGTCTCTAAAAAAATTTTTTTAAAGTTTAAAAGAAAAAAGTTTTTTAAGTGAAAGACAAATCAGATCAATGAAAATGAACACATGATACACAAAAACATATGGGATACACTAAAGTAGTGCTTGGAGGAAAATTTACAGCTGCAGATTGCCTATATTGAAAGAGAAAAAGGGTCTCAAATCAATAACCTAATCTTCCATCTTAAGAAACTAGAAAAAGAAGTGCAAACTAAACCCAAAGCAAGCAGAAGGCAGGAAATAATAAAGATTAGAAAGGAAGTAAATGAAATAGAGAAAAGAAAAACAAGAGAAAATTGACAAAACCAAGTTTGGTTCTTTGAAAAGATCTACAAAATTGACAAATCTTTAACTAGACCAACCAAGGGAAAAAAGAAAAGACTAAAATTATTAAAGTCAAGAATGAAGGAGGAGACATCACTACTGACGTTACACAAATACAAAGGCTTATAAGGGAATACTATGAATAAGTGCATGCCAACGTATTAGATAGTCTAGGTAAGATGGTCAAATTCCTAGAAAGACACAAACTATCAAAACTGACTGAAAAATATAGAAAATCTGAATGCACCTATAATAAGAGATTGAACTGGTAATTTTCAAAGTTTTCACAAAGAAAAGTCCACAATCAGATGGTTTCACTGGTGAATTCTACCAAATATTCAAAGAAGAATTAACACAAATCCCTCACGAATGTTTTTGAAACATAGAACAAGAGAGAACACTTCCTACCTCATTCCATGAGGTCAATATTACCCTGATACCAAAATCAAACACATCGTAAAAAAAGAAAACCAAAAAGAGACCAATATCCTTTATAAATATAGATAAAAAACATTCTCCACCAGGTGCAGAGAATCACACCTGTAATCCCAGCACTTTGGGAGGCCAAGGTGGACAGATCACCTGAGGTCAGGAGTTCGAGACCAGCCTGGCCAACATGACAAAACCCCATCTCTACTAAAAATACAAAAATTAGCCAGGCGTGGTGGCACACGCCTGTAGTCCCAGGTACTTGGGAGGCTGAGGCAAGAGAATTGCTTGAACCCAGGAGCTGGAGGTTGCATGAGCCAAGATCATGCCACTGCACTCCAGCCTGGGCAACAGAGGGAGAATCCGTCTCAAAAAAAAAAAAAAAAATTCTCAACAAAATACTATCAAACTGAATTCAGAAACATATAAAAAAGATTATATGCCATGACCAAGTGAGATTTATTTTAGGAATGCAAGACATGAAAATTCATCAGTGTAATAAACCATATTAACAAACTGAAGAACAAGAAGTACATGATCATCTCTGTAGATGAAAAAAAAAAGCATTTTACAAAAAATCCAACACTCTTTCATGATAAAAAATTAAAACTCAATAAACTAGGAATAGAATGAAATTTCCTCAACCTAATAAAGGGCATTCATGAAAAACCTACAGCTGACATTATACTTAATTATGAAAGACTGAAACCTTTCCCCTAAGATCAGGCACATGATCAGATGTCTACTCTTATTGTGTCTATTTAACATTGTACTGGGAGTTCTAGCCAGGACAGTCAAGCAAGGAAAAAAAAAAAACATCCAGGCCAGATGTGGTGGCTCACACCTGTAATCCCAACACAATGGGAGGCCAAAGCAGCCAGATCACTTGAGGTCATGAGTTTGAGACCAGCCTGGCCAAGATGGCAAAACCCTGTCTCTACTAAAAATACAAAAATTAGCTGGGCATGGTGGTGCATGCTTGTAGTCCCAGCTACTTGGGAGGCTGAGGCAGCAGAATTGCTTGAAGTGGGAGATGGAGGTTGCAGTGAGCTGAGATCATTCCACGACATGCACTCCAGCCTGGGCAACAGAGCAAGACTCTGTCTCAAAAAAAAAAAATTCAGACTAGAAAGGAAGAAGGAAAATTCTATTTGCAGGTGACATAATCTTATACATAGGAAAGTCTTAGGGAATCTACATACACACACAAACACACACACACACAACTACTAGAGCTAATTAACAATTTTAGCAATTTTTCAGAATACAAGATCAATATCTAAAAATCAGTTGTATTTCTGTATACATCAGCAATTAACAATCTGAAAATAAAATTAAGAAAACAATTCCATTCGTAATAGCATCAAAAAGAATAAAAGGCTTAGGAATAAACTTAAGAAGACTTTGTAAGAATTTTGGCTGGGCGCGGTGGCTCACGCTTGTGATCCCAGCACTTTGGGAGGCCGAGGCGGGTGGATCACAAGGTCAGGAGATCGAGACCACAGTGAAACCCCGTCTCTACTAAAAAATACAAAAAATTAGCTGGGCGTGGTGGCGGGCGCCTGTAGTCCCAGCTACTCGGAGAGGCTGAGGCAGGAGAATGGCGTGAACCCGGGAGGCGGAGCTTGCAGTGAGCCGAGATTGCGCCACTGCACTCCAGCCTGGGCGAAAGAGCAAGACTCCGTCTCAAAAAAAAAAAAAAAAAGAATTTTACACTATAATGCACAAAATCAACATCAAAATAAATGTCAACAGACACAAATAAGTGGAAAGACACTCTGTGTTTATGAATTGGAAGATTTAATATTGTTTAAATGGCAATATTCCCCAAATAGAACTGCAGATTCAACACAATCCACATCAAAATTACAGCTGCCTTTTTTGTAGAAATTGACAAGCTGATTTTAAAATTTATATGAAAATGCAAGGAATCCAGAATAGCCAAAATAATCTTGGAAAGTTACAGTTAGAGGAACGAAGTTAGAGGACCTATACGTCCCAATTTTAAAACTTACTACTAAGCTGAGTAATCAAGATTTTTGGTACTTACATAAACACAGAGGAATGAGAGTCTATTTCAAAAACTCATATGTCTATAGTCAATTGATTTTCAACAAGGATGCCAAAAAAATCAATGAAGAAATTCAACGCCTTTTCAACAAATGGTGCTGGCACAATTATATATCCACAGGTAAAAATAGGAAGTTGGACCCCTATCTCACACCACATATACAACTTAACTTGAAATGGATCGGAGGCCTAAATGTTAAGAGCTAAAACTGGAAAACTCTCAGAAAACACAGATGTACAGTCATGTGTTGCTTAACAATGGGGATACATTCTGAGATATGCATCGTTAGGTGATTCCATCATTGTGCAAACATCATGGAGTGTACTTATCCAAACCTAAATGGTAGAGCCTACTGAATACCTGGGCTAGAGGATAAAACCTATTGCTACTAGGCTACAAACCTGTACAGCATGTTACTGTACTGAATACTGTAAACAATGGAGACACAATGGGTATTTGCATACCTAAACATAGAAAAGGTGTAGTAAAAATACAGTATTATAATCTTATAGACCACCATCATGTATGTGGTCCATCACTGACCAAAATGTTATTATATGGTGCATGACTGTATATCTTTGTTACCTTAGATATGACATCATGGCTTCTTAGATATTACATCACAAGTACAAGCAATAAAAAAATACATATAAATTGACCTCATCAAATTTTAAATTTTGTGCTTCAAAAGACACTATTAATGAAGTGAAAAGAAAACCTACAGGATGGGAGATTTGCAAATCATCTGATACAATCTAATAAGTAGTGTCTAGATTCCAGAATATATAAAGAGCACTTACAATTCAACAGCAAGAAGACAAATAACTCAATTTAAAAATGGGCAAAAGATCTAAGTAGACATTTCTCCAAAGAAGATATACAAATGGCCAAGGAGCACATAAACATATACCCAACATCATTAGCCATTAAAGAAACTAAATGGGTGAGCCAGGCACGGTGGCTCATACCTGTAATCCCAGCACTTTGGGAGGCCAAGGCGGGCAGATCACCTGAGGTCAGGAGTTCAAGACCAGCCTGACCAACATGGAGAAACCCTGTCTCTACTGAAAATACAAAATTAGCCAGGCGTGGTGGCAGGGACCTGTAGTCCCAACTACTCGGGAGGCTGAGGCAATAGAAACGCTTGAACCTGGGAGGTAGAGGTTGCGGTGAGCCAAGATCGCGCCATTGCACTCCAGCCTGGGCAACAAGAGTAAAACTCCGTCTCAAAAAAAAAAAGAAATTAAATGGATGGACTAAAATGGCCACTACCCACGTCAAATGAAATCTTCCCCCTCCATGGTCCCTGGGCAAGGGAACGTTACTCTTACAAATCTCCTGTTGACAATACATTTTTATTTTGGGGTTTTTTTTGTTTGTTTATTGACAAATAATTGCATATATTCATGGGAAACATGGTGATATTTCAATAAAGAAAATGTATAATGATCAGAGCAGGGTAATTTCATGTCCTTTGTGAAAGGAAAATAAATCTCCTCCAGAAATCACTAAGCCAAAGGGAAAAGTCAAGATGGTAACTCCATCAGGCAAACGTGCCTCCCATTTTATTCCTAAATAACTACAAAGATTTAAAAAGCTACACAGTTCCCTCAAAATATGTCAGAAAGGAAATTTCTTGTGAGCCTCAAGATCTTTACCCTGAAACAGTTCTGCTGAATTTCACCCTGGCAATGTAAATTTATAACTGATACCTTATCTTCACAGATGGGGGACAAAGGACAGACAGAACCCAATGCCATCCCTCTTCTCACCTGGGACAAATGCATATCTGATGGCTTCCTCTGCCCTGTTGTTTATGTAAAAATGCAGATTCACTAAGCGAGACTCAGGCATAAGTGACTACCCCTCTATGGCGTCTCACATGTAAATTGTGTATTCAGTGAAAGGCTTATCAGAGACTCAAAAGAATGCAACTGTTGGCCTCTTATCTATCTGTGACCTGGAAGCACCCCACCCCCCAACCCTGGTAGGTGCATCAAGTTGTCCCATCTTTCCCAACAGAACCAATATACATCTTACATATATTGATTGGTGTCTATGTCTCCTTAAAATGTATAAATTGAAGCTGTGCCCCAACTGCCTTGAACATATGTCATCAGGACCTCCTAAGGCTGTGTCACAGGCATGTCCTTAACCTTGGCAAAATAAACTTTCTAAATTGATTGCAACTTGCCTCAGATACTTTTGGATCACACCTTTAACAAGTCTCTCCCTATCCCTTCCCACCCTCTAGTATCCTACATGTTTGAGTAGTAGAAGTTCAAAGCTAGAAGGAATTGGTCTTAAAGATAGTCTAACAACATTCTCAAATTTTAGGATGTTTCCAAGTCATCTGGAGGGCTTGTCAAAACACATATTTCTGGAGCCCAATCCCAGAGTTTCTGATTTAGTAAGTCTGGGGTGGGGCCCAGAAATTGGATTTTCTCAAAAGTTTACGGTTGATGCTGATGCAGCTGGTGTAACCCTTTCCTTCCACACATGTGAAAGCTGGTGCCAACAGAGATGGTGTGAATGGTGCAGCTAGTTGTACAAAGTGCTGTTCAGTAAGAACTTTCTGTGATGATGTACATGCTCTTCTGTCCTCTCCAACACAGTAGGCATATGTGGGTACTGAGCACTTAAAATGTGGCTAGTGCAACTGAGACTTCAAATTTTTAATGCAATTAATCTTAATGAATTTTAATTCATATGATTGCATATCATACTTACTAGAGTAAGTACCATGTTGGACACCACATTTCTACAAGTGAGGTCTCCTAACTCCCAAGCCAATAAACTTTATAATACACAGCACTGCCTTCTGTTTTCAAGCCCCTAAGGATGTATACAAGAGGAGAATCACTAGGTGTTAGCAAACCTACATGCTCAACTTGCCAATAGACATTGTCAAATGGTTGTCTGTGGCTGAGACCATGGTATACACTCACCAAATTCTGTTTCCAGTTCCTTCTTCAAAGGCACATGAGAAAATATATTTCTCCATCTGCTTGCAGGGAGTTGAGACCACATGACTGGTTCTGGACAAGGAAATATAAGCTGAAGTGACATATGTCACTTCTAGACAGAGGCAATGAAAACCTCCTGACAGATTTTCTTTCTTTTTTTTTTTTTTCGAGACGGAGTCTTGCTCTGTCGCCCAGGTTGGAGTGCGGTGGCACAATCTCGGCTTATTGCAAGCTCCGCCTCCCGGGTTCAGGCCATTCTCCTGCCTCAGCCTCCCGAGTAGCTGAGACCACAGGCGCCCGCCACCACGCCCAGCTGATTTTTTTTTTCTTTTTTGTATTTTTAGTAGAGACGGGGTTTCACCATGTTAGTCAGGATGGTCTTGATCTCCTGACCTCGTGATCCGCCCACCTCGGCCTCCCAGAGTGCTAAGATTATAGGTGTGAGCCACCGCGCCCGGCCTGAGAGATTTTCTCATCTCTCTCTCCCCAGCTCTGGCAACATAGAGGCCTTTAGGAGAGATGAGGGACCCTAGGTTACAGGGTTAACACATGGAGTAGAGCTGGCCTGAAGGGTAGCTGGGATTTACAGTGGACTTTGTGTGAATGAGAGATAAACTTTAATTGTGCTAACTGAGATTTTCGGAGTTATTTGTTACTGCACTGTGACCTAGTCTATCCTAAATTATACACTCACTGGCATGATTGTATCAATACTCCCATCAGCATTGTATGAGAATTTCCATCTCCCCATACTTACTTATTTATTCAAAAAATAGTTATTGGCCAGGTGTGGTGGCTCACACCTGTAATCCCAGCACTTTGGGAAGCCAAGGCGGCTGGATCACCTGAGGTCAGGAGTTCGAGACCAACCTGGCCAACATGATGAAAGCCCATCTCTACTAAAAATACAAAAATTAGCCAGGCATGGTTGCGGATGCCTGTAATCGCACTTACTCAGGAGGCTGAGGCAGGAGAATCCCTTGAACCCAGGAGGCGGAGGTTGCAGTGGGCAGAGATCACACCATTACACTCCAGCCTGGGAGAGAGAGCGAGACTCTATCTCAAAAAAAAAAAAAAAAGTTATTGATAGCTGGGCCTGGTGGTATGCACCTGTAATCCCAGCTACTTGGGAGGCTGAAGTGGGAGGATTGTTTGGGCCTGGGAGGCAGAGGTTGCAATGAGCCAAGATTGCACCAACTGCATTCCAGCCTGGGCAACATAGCAAGACATTGCCTCAGAAAAACATAGTTATTGAGCACCTACTATGTTCCTGGGCCTATTTTAGGCACTGGAGATACAACAGCAAACAAAATAGACAGAAAATTGTGACCTTATGGAGCTTATATTCCAGCAAAAGAATCTTGTATTTTAGCAGGTGGTCACTGCTATGAAAAACATTTAAGCCAGGTAAAGGGAATTGGGAGCACTGGGTTGTAATTTCTTTTCTTTTTTAAATTTTATTTCTTTATAGATACATAACAGATGTACATATCTTCAGGGAACATGTGGTAACTTAATACATTTATATAATTTGTAAAGATCAAATAAGGAGGCCAGGCGTGGTGGCTCATGCCTATAATCCCAACACTTTGGGAAGCTGAGGCGGGTGGATCACAAGGTCAGGAGTTCAAGACCAGCCTAGCCAAGTTGATGAAACCCTGTCTCTGCTAAACATACAAAAATTAGCCTGGCATGGTGGCGGGCACCTGAAATCCCAGCTACTCGGGAGGCTGAGGTAGAAAATTGCTTGAACCCGGGAGGCAGGGGTTGCAGTGAGCTGAGATTGCACCACTGTACTCCAGCCTGGGCGACAGAGCAAGACTCAGTCTAAAAAAAAAAAAAAAAAAAAAATCAAATCAGGGTAATTAGGATATTCATCACCTTAAATATTCATCTTTATGCTAAAACATGAATTCTTCTTCTATTATTCTACCTATTTTGAAACGTACAACAGATTATTGTAAACTATACTCACCCTACTGATCTATCAAACACCAGATCTTATTTCTTCCATCTTACATTCTTCCAAATGTAGCTATACATTTGTACCCATTAGTCAATTTCTCTTCATTTCCCCCCTCCACCCTACCCTTCCTGGCTTCTGGTAGGAATCACCTATCTGCTCTCTATCTTCATGAGATGCACTTTTTCAGCACCCACACATGAATGAAAACATACGATATTTGTCTTTCTGTGCTTGGCTTATTTCACTTAACATGATGCTGCAAATGTCAGAATTTCATTCTTTTTATGGCTGAATAATATTCCATTGTATACATATAGCACATTTTTTCTTTTTTTTTTTCTTTTTTTGAGACAGAGTCTCTCTTTGTCACCCAGGCTGGAGTGCAGTAGCATGATCTCAGCTCCCTGTAACCTCTGCCTCCAGGGTTCAAGCAATTTTCATGCCTCAGCCTCCCTAGTAGTTGCAATTACAGGCATGAGCCACCACCGGTTAATTTTTGTATTTTTAGTAGAGCTGGGGTTTCACCATGTTGTCCAGGCTGGTCTTGAATTGACCTCAAGTGATCCACCTGTCTTGGCCTCCCAAAGTGCTGAGATTACAGGCATGAGCCACCTCACCGGGCCATATACTAGATTTTCTTTATGCATTCACTCATTGATGGGCACTTAGATTGACTCCATATCTTGGTTAGTGCAAATAGTGCTGCAATAAACATGTGAGTGCAAAGAGCATTTCCCCAGTGTTTTCCTCTGGTAGTTTCATAGTTTCAGATCTTAGATTTGAGTCTTTAATAGATTTTTGTTTAATTCTTGGATACACTGACTTCCTTCCTTTTGGGTATATTCATAGCATGGGACTGCTGGATCATATGGTAGTTCTATTTATAATTTTTTGAGGAACCTCCATACTGTTCTCCAGAGTGGCTGTACTAATTTACATTCCCACCAACAGTGTACGAGGGTTCCCCTTTCTCTACGTCTTCATCAGCATCCACCTTTTTATAAAGGCCGTTTTAACTGGGATGAGGTGATAGCTCATTGTAGTTTTGATTTGCATTTCTCTGACAATTAGCGATGTCGAGCATTTTTGTATATACCCCTTAGCCATTTGAATGTCTTCTTTTAAGAAATGTCTATTCATATCCTTTGCCCACTGTATTAGTCAGGGTTCTCTCGAGGGACAGAACTAACAGGATAGATGTATATATGAAGGTGAGTGTATTAAGGAGTATTGAGTCACATGATCACAAGGTAAAGTCCTACAATAGGCTGTCTGCAAGCTGAGGAGCAAGAAGCCAGTCCGAGTCCCAAAACCTCAAAAGTAGGGAAGCCGGCTGAGCGCGGTGGCTCACGCCTGTAATCCCAGCACTTTGGGAGGCCAAGGCAGGTGGATCACCTGAGGTCAGGAGTTCAAGACCAGCCTGGCCAACGTGGTGAAACCCCGTCTCTACTAAAAACACAAAAAACAGTCGGGTGTGGTGGTGCACGCCTGTAATCGCACCTACTCAGGAGGCTGAGGCAGGAGAATTGCTTGAACCCGGGAGGCAGAGGTTGCAGTGAGCCGAGATGGTGCCACTGCACTCCAACCTGGTGACAGGGTGAGACTCCGTCTCAAAAAAAAAAAAAAAAAAAAGTAGGGAAGCTGACAGTGCAGCCTTCAGTGTGTGGCCAAAGGCCCGAGAGCCCCTGGCAAATGACTGGTGTAAGTCCACAAGTCCAAAAGCTGAAGAACTTGGAGTCTGATGTTCAAGGGCAGGAAGCAACCAGCACGGAAGAAAGATGAAGGCCGGAAGTCTCAGTGAGTCTGTTCATTCCATTTTCTTCTTCCTGCTTTATCCTAGCAGGGCTGGCAGCTGGTGGGTGCCCACCCAGATTGAGGGTGGGTCTGCCTCTCCCAGTCCACTGACTCAAATGTTAATCTCCTTTGGCAACACACTCACAGACACACCCAGGAACAATACTTGCATCCTGCAATCCAGTCAAGTTGACACTCAGTATTAACCGTCACGCCTGTTTTTGGTTTGTTTTTTGTTTTTTGTTTTTTTTCTGAGACGGTGTCTCACTCTGTCGCCCAGGCTTGTGTGTGGTGGTGTGATCTCGGCTCACTGCAACCTCTGCCTTCCGGGTTCAAGCAGTTCTCCCTCCTCAGCCTACTGCATAGCCTACAGGCATGCGCCACCACACTCAGCTAATTTTTGTAGTTTTAGTAGAGATGAGGTTTCACCACGTTGGTCAGGCTGGTCTCGAACCCCTGACCTCAAGTGAACCGCCCGCCTTGGCCTCCCAAAGTGCTGGGATTACAGGCGTGAGCCACTGAGCCCGGCCCACACCCACTTTCTAATTAGATTTTTTTTTTCCTGTTGAGTTGTTTGAGCTCCTTATATATTCTGATTATTAATCCCCTGTCAGATGGATAGTTTGCAAATATTTTCTTCCATTCTGTGGAGTGCCTCTTCACTTTGTTTATTGTTCCCTTTGCTTTGCAGAAGTTTTTTGGGTTGATAGAATCCCATTTGTCTATTTTCACTTCGTTGCCTGTGCTTTTGAAGCCTTACACAAAAAATCTGTGCCCAGACTAATGTCTCACAGTTTCAGGTCTTGGATTTAAGCCTTTAATAGATTTTTGTTTGTTTGTTTATTTATTTATTTATTTATTTATTTATTTATTTATTTATTTATTTTTATTTTATTTATTTATTTATTTATTTTGAGTTGGATTCTCCCTCTGTTGCCTAGGCTGGAGTGCAGTGGCACAATCTCGGCTCACCGCAATCTCCACCTCCCGGGTTTGAGCGGTCCTCCAGCCTCAGCCTCCCCAGTAGCTGGGACTACAGGCCCACGCTACCACACGCAGCTAATGTTTGTATTTATAGCATCCCAACTGGAAAGGAAGAAGTCATATTAGCCTTGTTCATAGATGACATGATTTTTTTTACAATAGCTTTATTTATTATTTTATTTTTTGGAGATAGGGTCTCACTCTATCGTCCAGGCTGGAGTGCAGTAGCACCATTATAGCTCACTGCAGCCTTGATCTCCTGGGCTCAAGTGACCTCCCTGTCTTAGTCTCCTGAGTAGCTAGGACTACAGGTGCACCCCACTATGCCTGGCTAATTTTTTAATTTTGTTGTAGAGGTTGGCTCTTGCTCTGTTGTCCAGTGTGGTCTTGAACTCCTTGCTTCAAGTGATCCTCCTGCCGTGGCCTCCTAAAATGCTGGGATTACAGGCATGAGCCACCTGGGCAACACAGCAAAACCTCATGCCTGGCCTGATATGATCTTATACTCGACTCCACCAAAAAACTGTTAAAACTGATAAACAAATTCAGTAAAGTTGCAGGATACAAAATCAACATACAAAAATCAGTAGCGTTTGGCCAGGCGCAGTGGCTCACGCCTGTAATCCCAGCAGTTTGGGATGCCGAGGCAAGTGGATCACCTGAGGTCAGGAGTTCGAGACCAGCCTTGCCAACATGGTGAAACCCTGTCTCTACTAAAAATACCAAATATTGGCTGGGTGTGGTGGTGGGCGCCTGTAATCCCAGCTACCTGGGAGCCTGAGGCAGGAGAATGGCTTGAACCTGGGAGACAGAGGTTGCAGTGAGCCCCGAGATCACACCATTGCACTCCAGCCTGGGCAACAAGAGCAAAACTCTGTCTCAAAAAAAAAAAAAAAAATCCAAACCAAAAAAAAACCCAAATCAGTAGCATTTATATATGCCAACAGCAAACAATCTGAAAAAGAAATCAAGAGAGCAGTCCCATTTACAATAGCCACAAAGAATATAAAATACCTAGGAATCAATTTAACCAAAGAAGTAAAAGATCTGTACAAGGGGCCGGGTGCGGTGGCTCACGCTTGTAATCCCAGCACTTTGGGAGGCCGAGGCGGGCGGATCGCGAGGTCAGGAGATCGAGACCACGGTGAAACCCCGTCTCTACTAAAAATACAAAAAATTAGCCGGGCGTGGTGGCAGGCGCCTGTAGTCCCAGCTACTCGGAGAGGCTGAGGCAGGAGAATGGCGTGAACCCGGGAGGCGGAGCTTGCAGTGAGCCGAGATTGCGCCACTGCACTCTAGCCTGGGCGACAGAGCGAGACTCCATCTCAAAAAAAAAAAAAAAAAAAAACACTAATGAAAGAAGCTGAAGAGGACACACACACAAAATTGAAATATATTTCATGCTCATGGTTTAGAAGAATTAATTTTGCTAAAATGACAATACTGCCCAAAGGAATTTGCAGATCCAATGCAATCCCTATCAAAATACCGGCGACACTCTTCACAGAAATAGAAAAAACAATGCTAAAATTTACATAGAACCACGAAAGACCCCAAAATAGCCAAAGCAATCCTGAACAAAAAGAACAAAGCTAAAGGCATCACACTATGTGACTTCAAAATAGACGACAAAGCTATGGTAACCAAATCAGCATGATACTGGCATAAAGACAGACATGCAGACCACTGGAGCAGAATAGAAAACCCAGATATAAATCCACACATTTACAGCCAACTCATTGTCAGCAAAGGCACCAACAACATACAATGGGGGGAGAACAATCTCTTCAATAAATGGTGCTGAGAAAATCGGATAACTGTATGTAGAAGAATGAAACTAGAGCCGTAGCTGTCACCATATACAAAAATTAAACAGGCTGGGCACAATGGGTCATGCCTGTAATTCCAGCACTTTGAGAGGCTGAGGTGGGCAGATCACTTGGGGTCAGGAGTTCAAGACCAGCCTGGTCAACATGGTGAAACCCCATCTCTACTAAAAATATAAAAATAGCCAGGCATGGTGGCAGGCACCCATAGTCCCAGCTACTCAGGAGGCTGAGGCAGGAGAATCGCTTGAACCAGGCTGCAGGGAGCCAAGATCGCACCACTGCACTCCAGCCTGGGCAACAGAGCGAGACTCTATCTCAAAAAAAAAAAAAACCAACTGTGTTATCCTCTCACTGAATATACCGCTTTATCATCGTATAGTGACCTGCTTTGTTTCTTTTCACAAGCTTGGAATTGTCTCTTTTATCTGATACCATATATAGATACCAAGTATATCTACCCCTGCTTTTTTTTTTTTTTTCGTTTCCAGTTGCATGGAATATCTTTCTCTAACTCTTCACTTTCAGTCTAAGTGTGTCTTTGTAGGTGAACTGGGTTTCTTGTAGACAGCACAGAGTTGGGCCTTTTTTCTTTTTTCTTTCGAGACAAGGTCTGTGGCCCAGGCTGGAGTGCAATGGCAAAATCTCGGCTCACTGCTATGTCCGCCTCCCGGGCTCAAGTGATCCTCCCACAGCAACCTCCTGAGTAGTCAGGAATACAAGTGCACGCCAGCCACCACACCCAGGAAATTTTTTTTTTTTTTTTTTTGGTAGAGACGAGGTTCACTATGTTGCCCAGGTTGGTCTCCAACTCCTGAGCTCAAGCAATCTTCCTGCCTTGGCCTCCCAAAGTGCTTGGGTTACAGGCATGAGTCACCATGCCTGGCGTTGGTCTTATTCTTTATCCATTCAGCCACTTTATGCCTTTTAATTGGATAATTTATTTCATTAACAATCAGCGTTATTATTGATAATTAAGGACGTACTACTGCCATTTTGTTGCTTATTTTCTGGTTGTTTTCTTCCTTCTTTTTTTTTTTTTGAGACAGTCTTGCTGTGTCGCCCAGGCATGACTGCAGTGGCATAATCTCAATCACTACAACCTCTGCCTCCCGGGTTCAAGTGATTCTCCTGCCTCAGCCTCCCGAGTAGCTGGGACTACAGGCACCCACCACCACACTCAGCTAATTTTTGTATTTTTAGTAGAGAGGGGGTTTTGCCATGTTGGCCAAATGGATCTCAAACGCTTGACCTCAAGTGATCCGCCTCCCTTGGCCTCCCATAGTTCCGGGATTACAGGCATGAGCCACCGTGCCTGGCCCCCTTTTCTCCTTTCTTACTGTCTTCCTTTGTGATTAAGTGATTTTCTCTGGTAGTATGTTTTAACTTGTTACTTTTTATTTTTATTGAATCTATTATAGGTTTTTACATTGTGGTTACCTTAAGGCTTATAAAAAAATCTTATCCATATAACAAGTTTTTTGTTTTTTGTTTTTTTTGAGATGAAGTTTCATTTTTGTTGCCCAGGCTGGAGTGCAATGGCACAATCTCGGCTCACCACAACCTCCACCTCCCGGGTTCAAGCAATTCTCCTGCCTCAGTCTCCCGAGTAGCTGGAATTACAGGCATGTGCCACCACGCCCGGCTAATTTTTTGTATTTTTAGTAGAAAAGGGGTTTCTCCATATTAGTCAGGCTGATCTCGAACTCCCGACCTCAGGTGATCCACCTGCTTTGGCCTCCCAAAGTGCCAGGATTATAGGTGTGGGCCACCGTGCTTGGCCCCCTTTTTTCCTTTTTTCCTTTCGTACTGTCTTCCTTTGTGATTAAGTGATTTTCTCTGGTAGTATGTTTTAACTTGATACTTTTTATCTTTATTGAATCTATTATAGGTTTTTGCATTGTGGTTACCTTGAGGCTTCTTAAAAAAATCTTATAACAAGTTATTTTAAAGTGATAACATCTTAGATCACAAAGAAAAAAATAGAAACAATGAATAAAAACTCCACACTTTATCTCCTTCCCTCCCACATTTTGACTTTTTGTTTCCTCAATTTACATATTTTTATTTTGCCTGTCTCTTAACAAGCTGCTATAGCTATTATTGTTTTAAGTATGGAGTCTTACTATGTTGCTCAGACTGGCCTCAAACTCCTAGGTTCAAGTGATCCTCCTGCCTCAGCCTCCCAAGTAGCTGAGACTACACCCAGCTCAATATTATTGTTTTTGATAGATTTGTCTTTGGGGCTTTATGGTAGAGTTAAGAATGAACTGCACACCACAATTACAGTATTGGAGTATCCTGGGTTTCTCTGTGTACCTAATTTTACCAATGGGTTTTATACCTTCAAATATTTTCTTTGGCCAGGAATGATGGCTCACACCTGTAATCCCAACGCTTTAGGAGGCCAAGGGGGGATGATTGCTTGAGCTCAGGAATTCGAGACAAGCCTGGGCAACATGGCAAAACCCCGTCTCTACCAGAAAGAAAATACAAAAATTAGCCAGGCATGGTGGTGTGCACCTGTAGTCCCAGCTACTCAGGAGGCTGAGGTGGGAGGATCACCGGAGCCTGGAAGTTTGAGGCTGCAGTAAGCTATGATTGGGTCACTGCACTCCATCCTGGGTGATAGAGCAAGACCCTGTCTCAAAAAAAAATTTTTTTTTTTTTTGCATGGTTTTTTTTTTTTTTTTCTGGATTGAGGAACTCTCTGGAACTCTCTTTCTTCAAGAGAGCATTTCTTATAATACAGATCTGGTAGTGGTGAATTCTCTCTGCCTTTATTTGGGAAAAACTTTATCTCTTCTTCATATTTGAATAATAGCTTTGCTTGATACAGTATTCTTGGATGGCCTTCATGGTTTCCATTGAGAAGTCTGTGGCCAGGTAAATTAGAGCTCCTTTAAGTGTCATTTCCTTCTTTTCTCTTACTGTTTCTAGGAGCCTGTCTTTGTTCTTGACCTTTGAGAGTTTGATTATTATATGCCTTGGGGTAATCAAATCTATTTGTAGTTCTCTGGCCTTTCTGTACCTGGATATTTGGAATTTTTGAATGTCTTCCATTGTTTCTTTGAATATGCTTTCTATCCCCTTGCTCCTCCTCAGTTGCCTCTTGAACACCAATAATTCTTAGATTTTGTCTTCTATATTTTGTAGGTGATTTCCATTCCTTTCATTCTTTTTTTTTCTTCTGTATGTATTTTCAAACAGCCCATCTCCAAGTTCACTGATTGTTTCCTCTGCTCGATCCACTCTGCTGTTGAGAACCTCTAAAGAACTTTTCAGTTCAGCAAACGTATTTCTCAGTTCTAAGATTTGTTTGGGTTTTTTTTATTATTATTATTTCAATCTCTGTTAAATTTCACTGATAAATTTCTGAGATGCTTTTCTATGTCATTGTGGAATTCACTGAGTTTCCTTAAAAATGCCATTTTGAATTCTTAGAAAGCTCACATATTACTGTCTTGTTAGGTTTAGTCACTGGTCCCTTACTTTGTCCATTTGGGGAGCTCATGGTTCCCTGTTTGCTTTTGTTTGTTGTTAATGTACATCTATGCCTTTGCACTGAAGGATTAGTCACTTATTCCAGTCTTCTCCATCTGGCTTGTTTTGGCTTTTACTGGCTCCATTTGCTTATAGATTCTTCATAATTGACCTGTTGGTTTATTTTTTTCTGCTAGGTTGCTGCCTCCTTTTTAGCACTCAGTGGCACCTTAAAACCAGGTTTGCCTTGGCTCTATTAAAGATCAGAGTGTCTCCCATCCCGAATGGGGGAGGTCCCAAAGGGGATATCCTAGTAGCATAGGGAAGCTGGCTAGGGGTTCATTCCCAGGGGAGCTATGGAAGACACCTCCCACAGCATGGTGCTAATGAACAGCGACTCTGATTTGGCATCTCCTTTGGCCAAGTGACAGAGTAGAGAGAGTTTCCAAGGCTGGGGATGGTAGTCCCACCTCCCCACTTTGTCTGTGGCTATTCTCAAAGGATATTTCTCCCTTGAGACATTCCTGATGCTTCCTGTAGGTTGAGGCAGGGACAGATTGCCTGCCAGGGAACCCAAGACGGTGGGGAAGCTGATTATTCACCTCGATCTCACTTTTTCCCACGTAGAAACTATGAGTGGAGGGGGAATTTCCTGCCCACTTGGTGCCATGCAGATTGGAGAGAGGGATGCCATGGATATGGAAGAATTATTCTCTTACTGTCTGCTCAGAAGATTTTTTCCTTTCTCTGTGGTCCCAGGAACTGTTTCACCCTCATATTTGGGCTCTGGGATATTGGGATGCTGCTGACGATAATTTTGGCACTGTATATTTGTTTTTGGTTTTCTGAGGGAGTGTGGGGAGTAAAGTCAGTGTTTTAATCTGTTTGCATTACTATAAAGGAATACTTGATACTGGGTAATTTATAAAGAAAAGAGGTTTATTGTGGCTCATATTTCTGCAGGCTTTATAGGAAGCATGGTGCCAACATCTGCTTCTGGTGAGGGCCTCAGGAAGCTTCCAATCATGGCGGAAGGTGAAGGGGGACCAGGCACATTCTACGGACAGAGAGAGAAAGAGAGGGAGCGAGAGAGACAGGGAGGAAGTGCCAGGCTCTCTTAAACAACCAGATTTGCCCGGGTGTAGTGGCTTACAACTGATTACAGCACTTTGGGAGGCCAAGGCAGGTGGATCATTTGAGCTCAAGAGTTCCAGACCAGCCTGGCCAACGTGGTGAAACCCTGTTTTTACTAAAAATACAAAAATTTAGCCAAGTATAGTGGTGGGTGCCTGTAGTCCCAACTACTTGGGAGGCTGAGGCAGGAGAATTGCTTAAACCCAGGAGGCAGAGGTTGCAGTGAGCCAAGATCATGCCACTGCACTCTAGCCTATGTGACAGAGCAAGACTCTGTCTCAAAAAAAATACAGATCTTGTGTGAACTAATAGAATAAGAACTCACTCGTTACCGTGAGGACAGCACCAAGTCATTCATGAGGGATCCACCCCTATGACCCAAACACCTCCCACCAGGCCCAACCTCCAACATTGGTAATCATATTTTAACATGAGATTTGAGACTGAGTAACATAGTGAGAACTCCATCTGTACAAAATTTTAAAAGTTAGCCTGGCATGATGCAGCAAGCTACTCTAGCTACTCAGGAGGCTGAGGTGGGAGGATTGCTGGAGCCTAGGAGATGGAGGCTGCAGTGAGCCAAGATAGTGCCATTGTACTCCAATCTGGGTGACACAGACCCTATCTCAAAAGAAAAAAAAAAATGAGATTTTAGGAGGACAAATATTCAAAACATATCAGCCAGCTTGCTTCTACCACCATTGTGGAAGTGGGAGTCCTCCTGGGTTGAAATTTTTAATAGCATCATTATGGTAAGTCACAATTAAGAATGTGTCATTTGAACAAAGACTTGATGTTAAGGAGGGGATAAGCCACATAGGGATTATGGGGAGAGCGTTTGATGAAGAGGAAATAATAGAAACCAGCCAGAAGTGTTCAAGTGCCAATGGCACTCAACAGAGTGAGTAGTGGTGGAGCATGCTTAGGGAGGTAGAGTTAAAAAAAAAAATGGGGTTGGGCCGGGAGTGGTGGCTCATGCCTGCAATCCCAGCACTTTGGGAGGCCGAGGCAGGCAGATCACGAGGTCAGGAGTTTGAGAACAGCCTGACCAACATGGTGAAATCCTATCTCTACTAAAAATACAAAAATTAACCGGGCGTGGTGACAGGTGCCTGTAATCTCAGCTACTCTGGAGGTTGAGGCAGGAGAATCACTTGAACCCAGGAGGCAGAGGTTGCAGTGAGCCGAGATGGTGCCACTGCACTCCAGCCTGAGCAACAAAGCGAGACTCCATCTCAAAAATAAAAATAAAAAATAAAAAATAATGGAGTCATCAGATTGTGGTGTGGGTACAACAGCAAATAATATTGCTGGGCTTAGTGTTTGTCCAGCTGATGGATATAAACTGGTGTGTTATTGGGATTTTAGTTTACATTTCCCTGATTACAGTGGAGTAGAGCCTTAGTTTATCAGTCTTTCCTAAAGCTCAGAAGGTATTGGGACTCTTGGCTAACTGTAGAGGACAATTTTGAAGACTGGAAGCCCAGGAACCCCTGGGAGGTCCAAAACATCATTTCCCAACCCTGGAAAAGAGTGGCTTTGAGACTGGGGTTACCAGATTTAGCAAATAGGAATATAGAATGCTCAATTGAATTTGAATTTCAGATAAATAACAAAAGAAAAGTTTGTACATAAGTATACCCCCATGCAATTTTTGCTTAAAAATATATTGAGCAAAAGAAGCTGGCACAAAAAAAAAACATGTTATTTGATTTCCTTTCTATAAAATTCTAGAAGAGGCAAACTAATCAAAAATGACAGAAGTCAGAACAGTGGTTGCTTGAAGAGGGCAAGAATTGACTTTTAAAGGGTCACAGGAGAACTGATTTCTGGGGTGATGGAAATGTTCTATAGCAATAATATTGTCTAGGATGGTGGTTACACGGGTGTATGCAATTATCAAAGCTTATTGAAGTGAATATTTAAAATCTGTGGCTTTTTTCTTTTCTTTTCTTTTTTTTTTTTTTTTTGAGACAGAGTCTTGCTCTATCGCCCAGGCTGGAGTGCAGTGGCATGATCTCTGCTCACTGCAACCTCCGCCTCCCGGGTTCAAGTAATTCTCCTGCCTCAGCCTCCCCAGTGGCTGGGATTACAGGCATGCGCCACTATGCCCGGCTAATTTTTGTATTCTTAGTAGAGATGGGGTTTCACCATGTTGGCCATGCTGGTCTCAAACTGTTACCTTGTGATCTGCCCGCCTCAGCCTCCCAAAGTGCTGGGATTACAGGCGTGAGCCACCACCACGCCCGGCCCAATCTGTGGCCTTTTGTTTTGGTTTTTTGTTTTTTTCTTTTTTGAGACAGAGTCTTTCTCTGTCACCCAGGCTGGAGTGCGGTGGTGGCACAATCTCGACTCACTGCAACCTCTACCTCCTGGGTTCAAGCGACTCTCGCGCTTCAGCCTCCTGAGTAGTTGGGATTACAGATGTGTGCCACCACGCCTGGCTAATTTTTGTATTTTTAGTAGAGAAGGGGTTTCACCATGTTGGCCAGCCTGGTCTCGAACTCCTGACCTCGTGATCCTCCTGCTTCGGCCTCCCAAAGTGCCGGGATTACAGAGGTGAGCCACCGTGCCCTGTGGGCCTTTTTGTAACATAAATTATGCCACACAAGCAAAAAAAAAAAAGGGGGTCACTTGGCTAATTAAACCAATCAGAGGCAAGAAAGCAGAGCTATGCTGATTGGCTTATGCCTGAGCCACAGACCCCTCGCCAAACTAGGCGCAAGAAGGGACGGTCATGGTGGATCAGCCTGTAATCCCAGCACTTTGGGAGGCCAAGACAAGAGGATCACTGGAGTTCAGGAGTTTGAGACCAGCCTGGGCAACAGAGTGAGACTTCATCTCCATAAAAAGAAAAAATGGCTGGGTGTGGTGGTTCACGCCTGTAATCCCAACACTTTGGGAGGCCAAGGCAGGCGGATCACCTGAGGCCAGGAGTTTGAGACCAGCCTGGCCAACATGGTGAGACCCCCATCTCTACTAAAAGTACAAAAATTAGCCGGGCGTGGTGGCGGGCACCTGTAGTCACAGCTACTCGGGAGGCTGAGGCAGGAGAATCGCTTGAACCTGGGAGGTGGAGGTTGCAGTGAGCCGAGATGGGATCACTGCACTCCAGCTTGGGTGACAGAAGGAGCCTCCGTCTCAAAAAAATTTTTGTGTTTTTAGTAGAGATGGGGTTTCACCATGTTGGCCAGACTGATCTTGAACTCCTGACCCAAGGTGATCCACCCACCTCGGCCTCACAAAGTGCTGGGATTTACAGGCGTGAGCCACTGCGCCCTGTCCTAATTTTTGTATTTTTATTAGAGACGGGGTTTCGCCATGTTGGCCAGGCTGGTCTCGAACTCCTGCGCTCAGACAGTCCACCCGCCTCAGCCTCCCAAAGTGTTAGGATTACAGGCATGAGCTACCGCGCCCGGCCATCTTCTTTACCTCTCCACTGTGTCAGTTTTATTATTCTCTTCTTCTCTAGACACTTTCTTCCGCAAGATAGGGGGCAGAGTGGGAAAATGACCGTAGTCAGAACCTATGGGAAGGACCCACCCAAAAGGAAAAGGCTTCTTGTGCCCAGGCTGCATATCCAAAACCCCAGGGAAGGACTTTCATTGGTTCAGTCTCCACTTTGTTCCAGGAGGAGCGTAATGATTGGTCCAGCCTGACTCGTTTACCCATCTCTCAACCATCACCATGGTGGGGAGGGGACACGCAGGAGACTGTCAGTTCCTACCCTAAACGGGGGAGGGGGCAGGGGTGATCATTTTCTCAGCTCCTATAAACAAAGTTTCAGTTCTTTTTCCTCCTATTGCTGAAACACTGGAATAAGGAAAGAGGTCGTCTGTCTAGAGAGACTGGTTGGGGAGTATGGTCTCCCCAGCCCAGCCAAGCTCAGGTCCCTGCATACAGCAGGCGCCTAATTGATGCTTATAGCACGAATGACTGAATGAATAACCCGTTCCCACAGGCTGTCCTGGGATGGTCCTAATTTCACAGACCCTGAGCGGATCAAGGATGAAGCGGGCCCAGGGGTCCCGCCCACCGGCTGAGTGCGTCTTAGGACGCAGAGACAAGACCAGAGAGGGCGGAACCTCTGAGCGTTAGGTGGCACCTTGGAGACCCCGCCACCTCGAAGGGCCCAGTTAGGGGCGGAGCTTCTAAACCCCAGCATTTTGGATTGAACCATCTTCCAGCGGTTAAAGGGGAGAGCCGAGAAAGCCCTTCTGCATTTGTCACCAGCCTTTTTACCACCTCCTGGCCACAGAAACGATGTATTTGCTTCTCTAACGGCCACGCCGTTTTCCCCTTCGCCTCGTTACTCCTCAAAGACCCACGCGGCCACAGAGTCCAGACTTACCCACCACCACCTTGCAGTGGCTCGCCCCAGTTTGACGCATTGCAGGGAAGGTCGGACCAATGGGCGCCACGCTCTCATTTCCGCCATGGGCCAGGCCCAATAGTGACGCGGCTCACAGAGGGACGCGTCACGCACCGCCGAGAGGTGCTCCTCCGCCGAGGAAAGTGAAGTGGGCCCGGGAGGCGGGGCGCGCGGCGAGGGAAAGTAGTCCGGCGGCGGGAGCGAGCGCACGCGCGCCCGGCGGCAAATCCAGTTCCTGTGCAGGGTGGGGACGAGAGATTCGCGGGCACGTCTGTGTGGAGCGGGGCGCGGAGGGATCCGTGGGAGCCGCAGTGCGGCGGCGCGCCGGCCGGGTGGGGCGGGGCCGAGCGAGGCGGGGCGCGCGCGGCGGCCGTTGAGGGACCGTTGGGGCGGGCGGCGGCGGCGGCGGCGGCGGCGGCG
>NW_026652287.1:38711447-38791734 GCF_009828535.3 Hylobates moloch | reverse complement strand
GGCGGCGGCGGCGGCGGCGGCGGCGGCGCGCGCTGCGGGCAGTGAGTGTGGAGGCGCGGACGCGCGGCGGAGCTGGAACTGCTGCAGCTGCTGCCGCCGCCGGAGGAACCTTGATCCCCGTGCTCCGGACATCCCGGGCCTCGCCATGGTGAGTGAGGCTGGGGGGTCGCCGAGGCTGCGGGCTCTGAGGCGGGCTTAACGGGGCAGGACCCCTGAGGGGGCGACAGAGCCCAGAGTGGGGGGCGTCCGGGCCCGGCGAGAGCCTCGGGACCCTTTTCTACCCGCGTTGTCGGGGGCCGTTGAACCCAGAGCGGGACGTCTGGATCCCCAAAGGTTTCCAGAAGCGACTTTAGCACCAAATGGGATGTTTAAGTCCACAAATGGGTATCTGAGCCCCGAAAGAGAACATTTGAACCCCGGATGGAGGATCGGGACCCTCAGTGGGACCCCTCAAAAGGATTTTGGACCCAGGATGGGGCGCTGGGTTTCAGGATGGAGGTGTTTGGACCCCAGGGGACGAAATAAGAAAGATGGGCTGGGGAGGGGAGCTATTCAGGCCCTGATGAAGGCGTTTGGTCCTGAGAGGATGCAGGGAACGGGGGAAGAAGGGAGGCTGGGCTGCTCCTGGATGGGGTGGTGGAGGGTAGCTGGGCCCGGGCGGGGAGGGGCGATCCCTGGGCTCCTGTGGAGCAGAGGAGAGGGTCAGGGGTGGGCGGTCACTTCTACAGATGAGACTCCCGAGGGTGGGGGAGGGTGGTCTCCAAAGCCCAGCACTGCAGAGGAGGAGGAGGGTGAGGTGCAAGCTTATGGGAGGAAGAGCCTGGGGTGGGTGGCAGCGGAGATTAGAAGATGCTCTTGAAGGCTTCCGGGACGTAGAAGGATTGGGGTCGTGGAGGTGGTGAAAAGGGATGGTGAGAGTGGGGCTCGCCAGTAGTCGGGGGACAGGGACCCTTGGGGTTAATTTGGAAGTAGCTAGAAAAGGTTCCGAGGTTACTAGTGGGTTAAGACTGTTGCTCTAGAAAGACAGAATTTTTTTAATGGGGTAGGAGTGTCGTGTTTGGGTCCGAGAGAAGATGGATTTCCAAGGTGAGGGGTTGGGGAGGACTTGGGCTTGGGTGGTTGGGAGGTGAGGTGGAAGGAGAAAATGAACGGCAGTCAGGGTGGGCCTAGGTTTGGGGGTGGATGTGGGTAGCACCCTGCCAGTCTCCAGGGACAGGCCAGGACAAAGACGGCTCAGTGTGGATTGGGAGTGGGCTGCAGGGGCCGGAGGAAGCTTTTCTACCGTCCTCCTTCCCCAGGAAGAACGCGGCTGGGTGGAAGGCACAGGGCAGTGGGAGCAGTTGGGCGGAGCTGTTCAGGCCCCTATTGCGCACTGAAGCCTCATGAAATGGGGATGGGAGATCAAAGTTTGGGGTGCCTCGAATGAGCCAGCTTTTTCAAACCTAGAAGCGTCACTCCGTCGCTGCCCTTTTCAGGCCAAGAGCACTGCCTTTTCCCAATAGGAGCGCCGGTTTTCTCATGATCCCCAGCCCCACGCACCATGCTGCACCTCCTCACTTGTGCCAAATGACAGTGCAGTACAGTGTGGCGTCGGTGACAATCAGATGCCTATTCCCGTACCCTCGGGGTGGGGGCTGCAGAGCTTGATCAGAGAGTGCCTCTGGGGAGACCCCTTGATCGGCCTGAGGGCCACTTGTTCCATTCAGGACCCTCACTGAGCGTGTCTGTTAATTCACAGTTAGGGCTTTGAGAGAAAACCAGCAGACTAGTTCTTTCCTACTCCCTGCCACCCACAACACCCACAGCCCCCCCAGGCTGAGCCTGGGAACCGTGTGCAGCCATCCTCCCTGGCAAGGCTGGGGAGAACAGGCAGCCGCTGCTGTGTATCAGATCTCATACTTGCTGACACAGACCTGATGGCTCCTCTTGCCGCTACCCCATTTTCCCCCAGCAGAACCTGGCTAAAGGGTCCCTGAAGCACTAGCAGGCCCCCTACCTCCAGAATAGGACCCGAGCTTTGGCCACAACTAGTTTCTCTTTCCGTTTGTAATCAGCAAGGTAGAGGTGGGACAAGTCACTGTTAACTGGCCTTGGACTTTGGCCTGAGCTCTGTGGCTCCTCCTTGGCCCGGGTGAGGGGCCCTGGCCTTGGTTTCTGATCTCATCTAACACTGCTCTCTGGCATTGGCTGGGGGCTGGGGCAAGGCAGAGAAATCATACCCTCTTCCCTCCCCCACCTCATGGTTTTTTTTCTTGTCCAGCCCCTTGCTGGAGCCTAAGATGAGTGATAAGGAAGCAGGAGACCAGCTGAGTTATTTTGGAAACAGTTTTTGTTGAAAGTTTAGTCTTCAGGTCTAGAAAGGGAAGAAACCTTGAGCGAGGATCAATGATCTCTTAGGCGGTCGGTTTTCTGGGCAGCAACCTTGCTTGAGATATGTACCTTTCCTTGACCAAGCAGGGAAGTGGGTCTCCAACATGGGAGGGAGAGCGTCTGACAGGCCCTCCATGCAGAGCCACGCCTATTTGCAGCAACCCTGTGACAGAACTGAACATGGCAGTGCCTCATCTGCATCTTCCAGTCTTTTGGTGGAGACTGGCAAACGGTGGCCTTCAGAGCTGCTCGGGGCAGTCTGCAGCCTGTCACAGCCTCTTCGCCCCCACCCCCAGCCCCTTACAGTGCTGGCCAAAGGTCTGGGGAGCTGGACTTCTGGCAGGGCGGAGCAGTGGGCTGGGAAGGCCCTGACCTGGCTCGCTTTTTCCATTCTAGGCCAGGGGAAAGAATGAAAAGCAGATGGGATGGCAGCCACTTCCCCACATTGCTGCCCTCCTCTCTGTTCTTTCCCTGACCCTCCCCGGGCATTGCCTGGTCTCGGTAACCAGAAGCCCATCCTCCCTTCTCACTTTCCCTAAGCCTCTTCCTCAGGTGTCAGGACCTAAGGGATGGCTCCAGGCTTTTTTGCCCATGGTGGGAGGTGGGGGGGGCAGGTGGAGCAAGGTGCTCATGGGTCTGGGGCTGCCAGGTTGGCATTTAGAAGACCAACCATCCTGTCTTTTTTGAAGGCAATGCAGAAGAATCTTCATTTGACCTCCCCACCTCCCCTTTACACTTTGGACTTTTCCAGAATGTGCATGTGTGCTGTTTTCCTTCTCTACCTTCCTCTTTCCCCCTCCCTTCCTCTTTCCCCCTCCCTCAGCCCTCTCCCCTCTGCGATCATCACTTTGATTACCCCTCCCATTCTGCCTATTTGGGGCTTGCAAATTCTTCTTCCCTTAGGTTTTTTTTTTTTTCTAACTTTTTTAGATCAGTGATTGTTAATATTTGGGATGGGGATGGGGGTAGGGGAGGCAGGCGGTGGTTTGTTCCTAGCCTCTGGAACCTCTCCGTAGAATACTGCAAATTCACATAATAGTCTGCTTCTATTTCTGAGGCTCTCAGACTCAAGACTAGAACATGCTATAGACTTACAGCCCCTTTCCCTGATTGTGAAAGGAAGGGGAACAGACCCACCGTGGTCCCGGGATAGTGGTGCCTTCTTAACAGCATCAACAAAAACCAGGGAAAATTTGTCTTTTGGCTGCTAAAGCTAAATGTGGGGATTCAGCCTCCCCGATCCCCCATCCCCGCTCCTGCCCCGTATGGTCACTATGCCTGGCTGATGCCCAGCACACCAGTGCAGGAGAAGCCAGTCCCTGCATCTCCTCCCCACCCCCAAACCCCGCATGCAGCAAGGGCTGCCTGCCACCCATTGGCCAGTCCCCAGAGTGCCCAAGCTGGAAAGGGTTAGAAACTGCAGTGCAAGCCGACTTCAGTCCTCTGCTGCTGCCCACTGCAGCCCTCTCCCTGACGTTTGTCCCTCCTGCCCAAAAGAAACAAAACAGAATGGCCCTGTGCCCTCACTGTGCTCAGGGGGTGGAGCGCCTGCTTCCAGCCTGACCAGAGTTCTTTAGGTGCTTGAGCAACTCGGGCCGCAAGTTAGGAGAATTTTTGCCACTCGGGTCGACTCTACCTGAGCCAACCGCCTTCAAATAGGTGACACAGAAACTAGCAGAGATAGCCCCAGACATCGTCCCTCTGCCCTACCCAAGGACTGGCCTGCTTCAGTTTGGAGCCTTCTAGAGCTTCTTGATGAGGCCTCCAGGGCAATCGTTCCCTTCACTCGGCCTCTGGGGCTCCCACTGATGAAATGCAAACCTGTGCCGGGCCTCGCCAGCGCTGCTGGTTTGGGGCTGGGGCAGGCTTTTCTCCCGCCCCTGTGGCTCCCACATGCTGAGGTGAGATTGGAAGCCCGTGGGTCTGGGCAGCTTCATCGGGCCCTGCATCCAGCAGGCCTGAGTGTCCAGCCCACCCTGGTACCCAGCTTTCTGAGTCACCAGACTTTATCATCAGGCGCTGGCTCTGCCTCTGACCCTGACTCTGGCGTGCTCCTCCCTGGCCCGGCGGGAATGCCATGTGGAGCCGGCCTCACTGGGGCCGGGGGCCTGGGCTGAGTGAGGAAGATGCGTCCGTGCTGTCCCGCCTGGTGACTGACTTTCCCCTTCATGCTTTTGCAGGCTGACCAGCTGACTGAGGAGCAGATCGCAGGTGAGTCTGCTGTCCCCTCATCTTAGCTCAGGAAAGCCAACACATCCCCACCCAAATCTTAGTCACTGAGGAGTGACATCTGATGGGTGAACCTATGTATCCCTTGTGTCACCTAACACTATGCCTTGTGCCTAGAATGCTGATAAATGTGTGTAAGAGCACACTAGTGCCCCAGTGACACCAAGCCCCATGGCCCTGAGACAGGCCTTTACCACACACCAAAGGCTGTGTTCCTCTCCTGGGCCTGGGTCATCTAGGGGCTTGATATCAGTGGCTGCAGGATGAACCCAACTCTCTCCCAGCTTCAGCCAGGTTGGCTTAGAAGGTGAGCTCCCTACCTCCCTATAGGGCCTGCAGAGCTCCTGTCCCACTTTAGGAGCCGCCTAGGAGCTGGCTCGTCACTCCCACCTCTGCACTTGCCTGCGCTTTGCACTTCTTTTCGCATGTGCCTGCGCCTGCCTGTTCTGCTGGCAGAAGTGCCTCCCCAGCGCTTTGCATGGGCAGCTCCTTCCCATCCCTTGGCTCAGATGTCCCCTTGGGGAGGCCTTCCCTGACCCCCATCTCAAGTACACAGCCTTCCTTTACTCTCCTTCACATCACTTTATTTTCTTCATAACCTTTCTCACTGTCTGAAATTATTTTCTTATGTCTTCACCTGTTGTATCTCCTGTTACTAGATGTGAGTTCCATTGAGTTTGGGACTTGGTTTTGTTGGTCCCTGCTATAGCCTTAATGCCTGCCTAGAACATAATAGGTCCTCTGCAAACTTGCTGGCTAAACAAACAATCATCTCTCTCTCAGCAAGCTAGAAGAAATCCCTGGATCCCATCTAATTCATTTTTCTAACCCCTCCAAAACCCCAGAAGGGTCAGCTACAGGAACTATTGTATAATTATGGATCCGTGCCTGCCTACCCACCCATACTGAGCTGCCTGAGGACAGAGAGCAACTCTTGGTTTATCTCCATAGCCAGGGGCCAGCACGCAATAGACCAGAGGAGCGATCCAGAGAGTGGGCCTCTGCTCCCCACCAGCTACCCAGCCCCCAGCTCTGCTGTCAGGTTCAACCCGCTGTGTAACAAGTACCAAAGGCCCAGCTTCTGCAGTGGGAGGAGGCAGGAACAGACTTGCCTTCTCTCCTTTCTCCCCACAACCCCCCTCACAGAGTCACCTTTGCAGCTTCAAAATTTTGGCCCTGGGTGGCTATGGAGACCCCTGAGGAAAGCCAGAGGATGGCCTGGTTTAGTGATCATGAGCTCAGGGTGCCCCCATGACCCACTCCCTGCCCACCCCAAGAACAACAAGGCCTCAGCACAGGGAGGTGCCAGCCTCCCTGGAGACTCTTGCCGCGTCCCCAGGGCCCAGAGGCTTGGGGCCACAGCTGCCCAGCTGTGCATGTCCCTCCCAACGCACCGGCCACCCATCTCCCAACTCTGGCCTTGTGCAACATAAACGGTCTGCTTTTCACCCTGTCCCCATTAGCAAACTGTCCACCGCCTCACCCCAGCCCACACCCTCTGGGAATAGGCTGCCAGACATCTGTTTTTTGAGGGCTTGGGGGTAGAGGAGCACCAGGTGCCAAAATGGGCCCAGTAGGAGGGCAAGAGCCATGTGCTTCTCTCCCTGCCCCTGATGCGGCCCCAGCTGTGGCCTTCCCACTAGGCACTGCTAGCTCCTCATCCTCCTGGCTTGGCAGCCGTCCCCTCGCTTTCCATCCCCCACCCACCCCACGCACCGTCCGTCAGCCATGTTCTGCTGCCGACCACCCCCACGCTCACCACACGCAGTGGCTCAGCTCCTTTGGAAGCTGGTAGCACCCACGGCAGGGAACAGGGCTGCCAGTCAGAAGGGAGTGGATGCCTGCATTTCCTCTTCAGGCCGGCCAGAGGCATTCTGCAGCCTCCCCTCCTCGTCCCAGCCAACCAACCCTGGCTAACACACTCAGATGAAGAATCCTTTCGGCTTTCATTCACTCCATGACTTTGGTCCATTTCATCATTTGAGGGAGAAGCCAAAGCCAGGGACCAAACAAATGTAGAATCATCTAAGGACAGCTGTCAGACCATTTTTCCCCACTGTCTTCACTGGCTGGCCAGAAAAATAGCTTTACCTGGCACAGTGTTGATGTTCAATAACTTGAATGAAGGTTGGAAGGGCTTTGCCCTGACACTGAGGAGAGAGAGCTGGTTGCATGGGACTTGAAGTCTGTCTCAGTTTCTTTAGGTGGGACTGACGTCCTTGGCCTTCCTCCAGGGAAGGCGTCCAGCATCCAGAGCTAAGGATTCTCCTGTGGGCCTTGTGACCTCTGACTCCTTCCCCTTCTTCCCTCAGAGTTCAAGGAGGCCTTCTCCCTCTTTGACAAGGATGGAGATGGCACTATCACCACCAAGGAGTTGGGGACAGTGATGAGATCCCTGGGACAGAACCCCACTGAAGCAGAGCTGCAGGATATGATCAATGAGGTGGATGCAGATGGTGAGCCCCACAGAGCGCGTGGGCAGCCCCACTTCTGGTCACCCCGAGTGACTGCAGGGAGCCTCCCTCAGGGTGATGGATGAGCCCGTGTCTCTCAGGGCCCAGGGTCATCTTCCAGGGCCCAGGCCAAGAGCATTCTCCATCCTTTCCCCACCTTCCAGGGAACGGGACCATTGACTTCCCGGAGTTCCTGACCATGATGGCCAGAAAGATGAAGGACACAGACAGTGAGGAGGAGATCCGAGAGGCGTTCCGTGTCTTTGACAAGGTAAGCAGCCCTCTCCAGGGGCGGCCCTGAGACTGACGCCAGCCTTCAGGCAGACAGGCGGAACTGGAGCCACGGAGCTACCACTTCCAGGAGGCCCGGGTCCCGGTGCCAGCCTCACTGCCAACCTGCTCTGCCACCTCAGGCAGCCTCCCTCACTGTGCTCACTGCCAAGGGATGGTGATGACAGCCACCCCTCTCACTGCCTCTCTCCCCGCCGGGGGAAGTGCCCAGTGAAAGGCTTTATCCCCAACCCCCAGGATGGGAACGGCTACATCAGCGCCGCAGAGCTGCGTCACGTAATGACGAACCTGGGGGAGAAGCTGACCGATGAGGAGGTGGATGAGATGATCAGAGAGGCTGACATCGATGGAGATGGCCAGGTCAATTATGAAGGTGAGTCAAGGCCAGGCTTGATCTCTGGAACAAGAAGAGGATCGCAGCTTCAGGAACAAGCCCCCAGATCCCTCTTGTTGCGGAGGGCTGCTCGCCACTCAGCCTGCCCGCCTGACCTCCTCTCTCTCTGCTTCACTCCACAGAGTTTGTACAGATGATGACTGCAAAGTGAAGGCCCCCCGGGCAGCTGGCGATGCCCGTTCTCTTGATCTCTCTCTTCTCGCGCGCGCACTCTCTCTTCAACACTCCCCTGCGTACCCCGGTTCTAGCAAACACCAATTGATTGACTGAGAATCTGATAAAGCAACAAAAGATTTGTCCCAAGCTGCATGATTGCTCTTTCTCCTTCTTCCCTGAGTCTCTCTCCATGCCCCTCATCTCTTCCTTTTGCCCTCGCCTCTTCCATCCATGTCTTCCAAGGCCTGATGCATTCATAAGATGAAGCCCTCCCCAGATCCCCTTGGGGAGCCTCTGCCCACCTCCAGCCCAGGTGGCTCTCCTCCATTTTGGTTTGTTTCCTCTTGTTTGTTATCTTATTTTGGGTGCTGGGGTGGCTGCCAGCCCTGTCCTGGGACCTGCTGGGAGGGAGAAGAGGCCCTCCCCCAGGCAGAAGAGCATGCCCTTTGCCGTTGCATGCAACCAGCCCTGTGATTCTGTGTGCAGATCCCAGCAGCCTGTTGGGGCAGGGGTGCCAAGAGAGGCATTCCAGAAGGACTGAGGGGGCGTTGAGGAATTGTGGCGTTGACTGGATGTGGCCCAGGAGGGGGTCGAGGGGGCCGACTCACAGAAGGGGACTGACAGTGGGCAACACTCACATCCCACTGGCTGCTGTTCTGAAACCAACTAATTGGCTTTCTGAGGTTTGGCTGGGTGGGGACTGCTCGTTCGGCCACTCTGCAAATTGGACTTGCCCGCGTTCCTGAAGCGCTCTCGAGCTGTTCTGTAAATACCTGGTGCTAACATCCCATGCCGCCCCCTCCTCACAATGCACCCACCGCCCTGAGGGCCCGTCCTAGGAATGGATGTGGGGATGGTCGCTTTGTAATGTGCTGGTTCTTTTTTTTTCTTTCCCCTCTATGGCCCTTAAGACTTTCATTTTGTTCAGAACCATGCTGGGCTAGCTAAAGGGTGGGGAGAGGGAAAATGGGCCCCACCACGCTCTCAAGAGAACGCACCTGCAATAAATATTGTCGGCCAGCTGCCCAGGGGACAGCAGCTACAGCAGCCTCTGCGTCCTGGTCCGCCAGCACCTCCCGCTTCTCCGTGGTGACTTGGTGCCGCTTCCTCACATCTGTGCTCTGTGCCCTCTTCCCTGCCTCTCCCCTCGCCCACCTGCCTGCCCCCATACTCCCCCAGCGGAGAGCATGATCCGTGCCCTTGCTTCTGACTTTCGCCTCTGGGACAAGTAAGTCAATGTGGGCAGTTCAGTCGTCTGGGTTTTTTTCCCTTTTCTGTTCATTTCATCTGGCTCCCCCCACCACCTCCTCCCCCCCCGCCCCCGACCCCGCCCTGCCCCACCCCCTGCTTCCCCTCACTGCCCAGGTCGATCAAGTGGCTTTTCCTGGGACCTGCCCAGCTTTGAGAATCTCTTCTCATCCACCCTCTGGCACCCAGCCACTGAGGGAAGGAGGGACGGGGCATAGTGGGAGACCCAGCCAAGAGCTGAGGGTAAGGGCAGGTAGGCGTGAGGCTGTGGACATTTTCGGAATGTTTTGGTTTTGTTTTTTTTAAACCGGGCAATATTGTGTTCAGTTCAAGCTGTGAAGAAAAATATATATCAATGTTTTCCAATAAAATACAGTGACTACCTGACTTGGCTCCTCCCCTCCTGTCTCAGTTTCTGGCCTGCCCGCTCCAACACACACACACACACACACACACACACACACACACACCCCAACCCCCACACTGACTCCTTTCACCCAGAGGTGGAAGAGCCTCTCCTCCAAGCTGGCTCTGAAGCTGTGTCCGGTCAGTGCAGCCCAGTGGACGCCTCTGAACCACAGTTCTGATCCCAGCTAGATTGCAGGGTCGTCAAGGGCAGGGTCCTGTCCTAGAGATAGTCGCGCAAATGGACTGAAAGGCAGGGACTGAGAAGCTCCATCTGAGGCAGGCCCATCACGCCACAGGAGCACACAGAGAAGGGGTCAGCCCAGTCAGGTGGCAGGACTGAGCTGAGACCTACCTGAAAGATGGGGCAGTCCCCTAGCTGGGTAGGGGAAGGAAGGGCGTTCCAGTTGCGGGGGACAACGTGTATGGAAGCCCTGAGGCAAGAGGAGCCCGGACACCAAGGAACTGAAGGAAATCCAGCGAGGCTGGGTGAGAGCCCTGAGCAGCTTGGAGCCCAGCCGGGTGAAGAGAGGAAGGCAGGGGCAGGCCCTGCAGTGGGTGAGCCTCTTGATGGTTTGGGGAGAGGGGTGGCATTCACTGCTTTAGTCTCACAGGCAGCCAAAACATTCCAAGTTTGGATCTACAGTGGTGAGAAAGGCATGGTCCTGAGCTCACAGGGAGGGCATGGGACTCTGTTGGTTTGAAGATCTGAAACAAAAAGCCCAAAACAACTGCAAACCACACAAGGCAGAGTACAAACCACTATGTGGCAGAGAGATGAGGCCAAATTACAAACCACAGAAAGCTCAACTTCCTCGTGGCAAGTGGGGATGTGAGGAAGAAGCTGCCTCAACAGTGCCCGGTGGCACATGCCTGTAATCCTCCTACTTTGGGAGGCTGAGGCAGGAGGATTACTTGATGCCAAGAGTTTAAGACCAGCCTGGGCAACAAAGCAAGACCCTCCCATTCCAGTGGGGCTATAGTGGAGGGATGGGTCAGAATCCTCAGGGGCTTTTCTCATTCTCCCTCGGGGGAACGGGGAATGAGAGGTTAATAAGCATTGTCTTTAACTTCTGAGCTTCTCACACAACCACAGGAGCTGGGCAAGGGTGGAGCAGAGACAGAAGTCAGTGGAATAAAAAGAGGTCCTTCCACTCATCTGCACTTGGCCTCAGAGGGCAGGGGAAGCCTGGCCCAACCCCAGGGCCTTCCCTGTGGCAGAGAGATGAGGCCTTAGCTGGGTTTTCCTGGTGCATCCCAGTCACCGGAGCCAGTGGCGAGGGTGGCGACATGGGGAGTGGCAGGCCATTTTCCAGAGTCCCAGCTTTCTGGGCCCCGTTTTCCTGCCACCTGGTTGTGGCTTGGCATTTGGTGGTGCAGTAAAGACGGTAGAGTGTAGTGGATAACTTGGGGTCTGAGCACAAGCACCTGCCTTAGCATTCCAGTTCTAGCACTTACCTGCCTTGTAGCCTTGGGCAGATGCCTTAGAGTTTCTGGACCTCAATGACCCTGTCCACAAAATGGGGGTATAATGGTACCTGCCTCCTGAGCTGAGCTGAGGATTGGATGAGCCTACAGGAAGGAGGGGGGGTGTGCAGTGCTCAGGAAGTGTTTGGTGAGCACCTGCTGCCATTGGCTGGGTGCTTCCTGCTTCACGGGCTGCCTTTGAAGCTCTGCATCCAGGAGCTCATCGGAGCCTTAAAGCAACCACTTGGGCTGGATGCTATTAGTTCCCATTTTGCTGACCAGGAAACTGAGGCCCAGAGAAGTGAAGTCACTACTGCAAGGTTGTGAAGTCACTACTGCAAGGTTATGAAGTAGGAAGTGACACAGCCAGAATCTGAACCAGACCTGACCCTGAGGAGTCCAAGCACCCAGCAGCTGGGCTTTAGGGTAAATGGTAGTTTAAAAACAGACTTCAGGCAGGCCAGAGCCAGAGCCAGAGCCAGTGGGGAGGCCAGGCTGAGGCTGGTGTCCCAGTGGTGGGGTCTGAAATTGGAGCTGCCCCCTTAGCAGTCAGGGTACCTGGGGAAAATTCTGGTCTAGTGGTTGAGTCAAAGATGGGCTGTGGTTTCCCACAGGACTGGGCTCAAATCCCAGGTTGAGACTCACTCAGAAGAGTGAGTCTTTGTGCTCACTAAGTCCCAAAGGGCCACCTCTGCCACCTGAATAACCTTGGAGCAGTGATTTAATTTCTCTTGGCCTCCATTTACAAGTCTGCAAAATGGCAAATGATAATAATCTGTAAAGGAAGATGATACAAATATCCACCAACTTGGGTTGTGCCAAACTTTTTTTTTTGAGACGGAGTCTCACTCTTGTCTCCCAGGCTGGAGTGCTGTGGCATGATCTCGATTCACTGCAACCTCCGCCTCCCAGGTTCAAGTGATTCTCCTGCCTCAGCCTCCCAAGTAGCTGGGATTACAGGTGTCTGCCACCACGCCTGGCTAATTTTTTTATTTTTGTAGAGACAGGTTTTCACCACGTTGGCCAGGCTGGTCTCGAACTCCTGACCTCAGGTGATCCACCCGCCTTTGCCTCCCAAAGCTCTGGGATTACAGGTGTGAGCCAACACGCTTGGCTTTTTTCTTTTTTCTTTTTGAAATGGAGTCTCACTGTGTCGCCCAGGCTGGAGTGCCGTGCTGCAATCTCAGCTCAGTGCAACCTCCACCTCCTGGGTTCAAGTGATTCTCCTGCCTCAGACTACCCAGTAGCTGGGATTACAGGTACCTGCCACCACTCCTGGCTAATTTTTGTATTTTTATGTTTTGTATTTTTAATTTTTAAAAATTATTTATTTATTTATTTATTTTGAGACGGAGTCTCACACTGTTGCCTGGGCTGGAGTGCAATGGTGAGATCTTGGCTCACTGCAACCTCCGCCTCCCAGGTTCAACTGATTCTCCTGCCTCAGCCTCCTGCGCAGCTGGGATTACAGGCACCCGCCACCACACCCGGCTAATTTTTTGTGTTTTTAGTAGAGACGGGGTTTCACTATGTTGGCCAGGCTGGTCTCAAACTCCTGACCTCGTGATCTGCCCGCCTCAGCCTCCCAAAGTGCTGAGATTATAGGCGTGAGCCACCGCGCCCAGCCTGTATTTTTATTTTTTATTGTATTTTATTTTTTGAAATGGAGTTTGGCTCTTGTTGCCCAGGCTGTAGTGCAATGGCACAATCTCAGCTCACTGCAACCTCCGCCTCCCAGGTTCAAGCGATTCTCCTGCCTCAGCCTCCCGAGTAGCTGGGATTACAGGCGCCTGCCACCACACCCGGCTAATTTTTGTATTTTGGTAGAGAAGGGGTTTCACCATGTTGGCCAGGCTGGTCTCTAATTCCTGACCTCAAATGACCTCCGCCTGCCTCAACCTCCCAAAGTGCTGGGAAGCCAAACTCTCCCTTTCTGCCTCCCCCCGCCCCCGCCACCCCGCCCCCCGCCTAGGCTGGAGGGCAGTGGCGCCATCTCGGCTCACTGCAACCTCCGCCTCCCAGGTTCAAGCAATTCTCCTGCCTCAGCCTCCTGAATAGCTGGGATCACAGGCGCGTGCCACCACGCCCCACTAATTTCTTTTGTATTTTAGTAGAGACGGGGTTTCATCGTGTTGCCTAGGCTGGTCTCAAACTCCTGGGCTCAAGCAATCCGCCCGCCTCGACCTCCCAAGGTACTAGGATTACAGGCGTGAGCCACCGCGCCCGGCCATGCCAGACTTTATAGACGTCATTTCACTTAGTTGAAATCCATCCATACCCAGGCTGGATGGACTCATACTAAAACGCAGCACCCGCTCAAGGTGTGCGGACCCTGCCCAGGCATGCCGGCAGGAGTCACTAGAGAAATCTGGCAGTGGAGGAGTGGAGGCCGGGCAGGTGAAGCCTCTTGCATCACACCACACTTCCTGGAAGCAGCTGAGCCGGGTCTCAAAGCCCAGCTCACTCGGATCCCAACGCCCACGCCTTCTCCCACCGCATCCCGGTGCCCATGCTTCTCAGCTGCCTATCAGTAGTTTCCCCCTTGGGCCCTACTTTTACTCCCAGACAGGCTACATTATTAAATAATCATGACTTCCCTTCCAATTTTTTATTATTCAAAGACCAATAGACCGCACTCAGCTTCTAATGGCCCCTGGGCAAGCACTGAGGGGAGCCGGCTCCAGCCCAAAGAAGAGAAATGCCTGGACCGGGAGTCATTTCCAGTTCAGCCTCGCAGGTCTACTAGACCAGCTCAAAACCTGTCCTGAGAAAGTGACTAGAGAAGGGGACATACCAGGGATGCCCAACCAGGGCCGCCTGAGGGCTCCCAAGGATCCCCTCATTTCCCAGAGGGTGGCTCTGGGGCCACTCCTGAGTGTCACTCCCAGTGTGACCAGCAGGTGGGGCAATGACCACGGAAGACCCTGAAGAGCTGCAACTCCCAGGCCCAGCCCACGGCATAAGTGTGTGTGCGCCGGTGTTTAAGTCCCATTTGTGGGTCAGGCCGGGTGCTAGGGAGATGGGAATGAATAAAAAGAAAGAAATCGTAAAATGAATCAAGTCCCCTTGAGTCCCCCGTTCCCAGCACATCACTTCCTGAGCCCCACTCCACACTAGGGCAGCCGCCTAGAGCAGTCACCCTCTGTGTCTGCTGGTTTGAGCCAACTGCAGATCAAAAATACTCAAAACACACAGGGTGCGGTGGCTCAAGCCTATAATCCCAGCACTTTGGGAGGCTGAGGTAGGTGGATCACCTGAGGTCAGGAGTTTGAGACCAGCCTGGCCAACATGATGAAACCCCATCTCTACTAAAAATACAAAAATTAGCCAGGTAAGCTGGGAGCGGTGGCTCACGCTTCTAATCCCAGCACTTTGGGAGGCCAAGGCAGGTAGATTATTTGAGGTCAGGAGTTCGAGACCAGCCTGGCCAACATACTGAAACCCCGTGTCTACTAAAAATACAAAAATTAGCCGGGCAGTAGTGGTGCGCATCTGTAGTCCCAGCTACTCAGGAGGCTGAGGCAGCAGAATCGCTTGAACCCAGAGGGCAGAGGTTGGAGCGACCTGAGATCCAGCCACTGCACGCCAGTCTGGGCAACAGTGAGACCTTGTCTGCCCCCCAAAAAATTAGCCAGGTGTGGTGGTGGGCTCCTGTAATCCCAGCCAGTCGAGAGGCTAAGGCTCAAGAATTGCTTGAACCAGAGAGGTGGAGGTTGCAGTGAGCCGAGATTGTGCCACTGCACACTTGGGTGACATAGCAAGACTCTGTCTCAAAAAACAAAACGAAAAAAAGACACAATAAAATATACAAATTTTAAAACAATACAGTATAATTATTTACATAGCATTTGCATTGAATCAGGTATTATAGGTAATCTAGAGATGAGTCAAGGTATAAAGGAGGACGTATGTAAGTTATATGCAAATATGACACCACTGTATATAAGGAACTTGAGCATCCACAGATTTTGGTATCCCAGGAGGGTCCTGAAACCAATCCCCCTAGGATACCGAGGGATGACTCTCTATATTTTCACAGATCCTTGCACTGTGCCCTCTTAGTACAGCTTGTGATTTTGTATCTTAGCTGCTTATTATAAAACTTTTTTTTTTTTTTGAGACGGAGTCTCACTCTGTCACCCAGGCTGGAGTGCAGTGGCGTGATCTTGGCTCACTGCAAGCTCCACCTCCCCGGTTCATGCCATTCTCCTGACTACAGGTGCCCACCACCACGCCCGGCTAATTTTTTTGTATTTTTAGTAGAGACAGGGTTTCACTGTGTTAGCCAGGATAGTCTCAATCTCCTGACCTCGTGATCCACCCACCTCAGCCTCCCAAAGTGCTGGGATTACAGGAGGGAGCCACCACGCCCAGCCAAAACATTTTTTTTTAGACAGAGTCTTGCTCTGTCGCCCAGGCTGGAGTGCAGTGGCATGATCTCGGCTCACTGTAGCATCAACCTTCCGGACCCAAGCAAGCCTCCCAACTCCGCCTTCCAAGTCGCTGGGACTATAGGCACAGACCACCACGCCCAGCAATTTTTGTATTTTCTGTAGCGAAGAGGTTTCACCATATCACCCAGGCTGCTCTTGAACTCCTGGGTTCAAGCGATCCACCTGCCTCAGCCTCCCAAAATTCTGGGATTACAGGTGCGAGCCACTGCGCCCGACCTTTATAACACATTTTTATGTGATTATTCAATCACCCAAGTGGATTGTGAACGAGGTAGGGCCAAGGCTATGTCAGTCACCACTATATTCCCAGTGGGCATGAGGCAGCCTCGGGTCCAGACCAGAGCAACTCAAGGGAATGTATGTTGAGTTAATGAATATACAGGAGGCTGAAGAAGGGAGGCATTAGATGCCCCAAGTTGGAGGTGTAAGCACGACAGAAACGCTTTTTTTTTTTTTTTTTAGACGAAGTCTCACTCTGTCTCCCAGGCTGGAGTGCAGTGGCGTGATCTCGGCTCACTGCAACCTCTGCCTCCCAGGTTCAAGCAATTCTCCTGCCTCAGCCTCCCAAGTAGCTGGGAATGCAGGTGCCTGCCACCATGCCCAGCTAATTTTTGTATTTTTAGTAGAGATGGGATTTCACCATATTGGCCAGGTTGGTCTCAAACTCCTGACCTTGTTATCTGCCTGCATCAGCCTCCTAATGTGCTGGGATTACAGGCGTGAGCCACCGCACCTGGCCAGAAACCCTTCTCTTAACTTGGTTCACTTTCTTCTTTTTTTTTTTTTTTTTGAGACGGAGTCTCGCTCTGTCGCCCAGGCTGGAGTGCAGTGGCACAATCTCGGCTCACTGCAAGCTCCGCCTCCCGGGTTCACACCATTCTCCTGCCTCAGCCTCCCGAGTAGCTGGGACTACAGGTGCCCACCACTACGCCAGGCTAATTTTTTTGTATTTTTAGTAGAGACGGGATTTCACTGTGTTAGCCAGGATGGTCTCGATCTCCTGACCTCGTGATCTGCCCTTCTCAGCCTCCCAAAGTGCTGGGATTACAGGCGTGAGCCACCGCGCCCGGCTTGGTTCACTTTCTGCTAAACCTCAGGTCCCTGCTCAGCCATCCCCTCCTCCCAGAAGCCCTCTTGCCTAGACACCCTTCCACCCTGCTTCATGCCCATTCTGAGGACAGGGCTGTCTCCCCCACCGAACTGAGCTACGGGAGGGCAGGGCCAGGTCTATTTCTATCACTGCCATGTCACCAGCATCACAGGGACAAGCCCTGACATGCAGTAGTCCCTCAACAAGACCCTGCAGAGCGGGTGAGCAGACACACGTCCTTGCCATGGCAGGCTGCGGCCAGTGCCATCGTGCAGCCGAAAAAGTGCTGAGGGTCCGTCGAGGGAGGAGTGTTTGCATCTTCGAGGAGGGAAAATGTAAGAAAGAATTTGATGGGCAAGGGTGTTCTTGACGGATGGAAAAGGGAAAAAACAGTTCCAGGAAGAGTGAGCTCAATAAGCAAAGATGCGGGGGCCCAAAATGTCACCGCCTCTTTGGGGAAACCGCAGCCATCTGATGCGGTCTCAGCCAAGGCCTGCAGGGGAGCGGGAGCGCCGGGGCTGGTCAGGAGCCTCCAGGTGGCGTCTGAGCCCTGGGAGCTTTCCAAGGCTGGCAGTGACTGCCAGATAGAGCTCTCTGGACAGGACCCGGGCAGCTGGCAGAGAGGATGAACTTGGGCAGTCAGAGGCCAGGATCCCAGCTAGGAGGAGTTTCCAAATCACCCCCGAGGGGCAAAGGGTGGATAGGGGGCATTGTCTGAAAACCTCTGGCCTGTTAGACAGTGTAGACACCCAGGTCAGAGGTGGGGTGAGGGGAGTGGCTCTGCAATAAACAGTGAGATGTGAAGCCCTGGGAGGGTAAGAGCCCATAGAACCCCAGCTTCTACGTTGCATCCTCACTTCCTCTTAATCCTCATCTGAAAAACGGGAATGAGAGCAGCACCCACCGCAGGCAAGGATGCTGTGATTCCAATGCTCAGCTCAGCCTGGTACGTAGTGAGCCCTCAGAGGCCAGATGGGCAGAACTGACCCACCTTCGGGGGTGACACAGAGAGAGGAGGTGAGCACCCTTCAATGCCCTTCTCCAGAACCCCCTATCCCTTCCTCACCATCCTATGTTGGGGGTAGGAGGGTTGGCCAAGGTTTGGCCAGGCTTGGTGACAAAAGCAGGTTCCAATCTGATGTTTGTCAACCTGTTGTGTTTTTGCTTTTAACAAGTGGCTTTTTTTTTTTTTTCTTTGAGGCAGAGGCTTGCTCTGTCACCCAGACTGGAGTAAACATCTCGGCTCACTGCAACCTCCGCCTCCCAGGTTCAAGCAATTCTCGTGCCTCAGCCTCCCGAGTACCTGGGACTACATGTGTGCACCACCACACCTGGCTAATTTTTTTTTTTTTTTTTTTTGAGACTGGAGTCTCGCTCTGTCACCCAGGCTGGAGTGCAGTGGCGCAATCTCGGCTCACTGCAAGCTCCGCCTCCCGGGTTCACGCCATTCTCCTGCCTCAGCCTCTCCGAGTAGCTGGGACTACAGGCGCCCGCCACCACGCCCGGCTAATTTTTTGTATTTTTAGTAGAGACGGGGTTTCACCGTGGTCTCGATCTCCTGACCTCGGGATCCACCCGCCTCGGCCTCCCAAAGTGCTGGGATTACAAGCGTGAGCCACCGCGCCCGGCCACACCTGGCTAATTTTTGTATTTTTAGTTGAGATGGGGTTTCACCATGTTGGCCATGCTAGTCTCAAACTCCTGACCTCAGGTGATCCTCCTGCCTCGGCCTCCCAGAGTGTTGGGATTACAGGTGTGAGCCACCATGACAGGCCAGCACCCAGCTAATTTTTTTCGTTATTATTATTTGTAGAAACGGGGTCTTGATATGTTGCCCAGGCTGGTCTTGAACTCCTGGGCTCAGGGGATCCTCCCGCCTCAGCCTCCCAAAATGCATGGATTACAGATGGGAATCACCTTGCCCTACCTACTTACTTTATTTTTTTAATCGCAGTAAGATACACATAACATAAAAGTTGCTATTTTAACCATTCAAAGTTACAATTCAGTGGCATTTAGTGCATTCACACTGTTGAGCAACCCTCACTACTATCCAATTCCGGAATATTTTCATCACCCCAAAGGGGAACCCCAAGCTCATTCATGGGTGACGTTGACCTGTTTTTAACTCTCCCAGACACCCCTTGTTCTGCTTTATTGTGATTTGAAACATGGTTACCTGGGGGGTGGGGGCGGGGTGGGGGGATGTCAAAACACCCGAGCCAGAGCCGGGAGGTGCTTTGCTTTTAAAATGTATCTGTCCAAATAACAATAGCAACAGCTACAGCAATGGCAATCATAGTGACATTTCTTATGGGCTTTATTCCAAGCCCTGAGCTAACTTGCTTTTCAGAGGGAATTGCTTAATCCCCAAAGCCGCCCTGTAAGCTAAGTGCTAGATTATAATCAAAAGGAAACAGAGGTGTCCCGGAGTGGATAGACAGGCCTGCTCTACACCCACGCACACTCGCTGTGTGAGCCGGGACAGGTGGATTATCATCTCTGGACCTGGACTCCATCCTCTGTAGAGAGGATTTATTGCTGGGCTCAGAGGCTCCCGCTTGTAACCCAAGCATTTTGGGAGGCTGAGGTGGGAGGATCACTTGAGGTCAGGAGTTTGAGACCAGCCTGGCCAACGTGACAAAACCCCGTCTCTACTAAAAATACAAAAAATTTAGCCAGAGGTGGTGGCGCAGGCCTGTAATCCCAGCTACTCGGGAGGCTGAAGCAGGGGAATCACTTGAACCCAGGAGGCGGAGTTTGCAGTGAGCCAAGATGGTGCCATTGCACTCCAGCCTGGGAGACAGAGCGAGATTCCGTCTCAAAAAAGAAAGAAAGAAAGAAAGGATTTATAATAGGTTGCCCTGTGGATGGAGTGGGAGGAAGCACTGCCTACCCCTTGAGGAGTTGGCTGCTGTTGTCCTCATGGGAGGCTAAGGCCTCACGTACCGCACCTCTCCCCAAGTGTGGATTTTTTGTTTTAACACAGAGGGAGAGTAGGAAAGGGGAACTGGGACTGGCAGTGCAGTGGGGCTGGGTGGGGGGAGTTCCCACTCACCCTCCCCCACCCTAAACGCCTACTCACTTCCTTCCATGCTCGTCAGCTCACTCCTGAGCACCCTCCATCCTGGGCCTCTCTGAGGGCAGGGAGTGGTCATGAGAAGCCGGTGGGGATGGCAGGCTGGAAATCACCCCGGCAGAGCCCAGGGTGGAGCAGAGGCTTGTCTGTGTCTTAACACCAGGCAATCAGCACTGCTGAATTTCGGGGGAAGGTTGAGGGTTTTTTGGGTTTTGTTTTTGAGACAGAGTGTCACTCCGCCACCCAGTGGCACAATCTCAGCTCACTGCAGCCTTAACCTCCCACGCTCAGGTGACCCTCTTGTCTCAACCTTCCTAGGAGCTGGGACTACAGGTGTGCACCACCACGCCCAGCTAATTTTTAAAATTTTTTTTGTAGAGACAAGTTCTTGATATACTGCCTGGGCTGGTCTCAAACTCCTGGGCTCAAGTGATCCTCCCACCTGAACCTCCCAAAGTGCTGGGATTACAGGCATGTGCTATGGTGCCCAGCCAAGTATCTGTTGAATGAATGAATGAATGAACGAATGAATGAATGAATTAATGAAATATTGGTGAGGGCTCTGACACATAACATGAAGTCAGGCTCTGGAAGGAGGTTTTTATTTATTCAGGACCCTGGGGACAGGCACAGGACTTAGGTTCTTGTTCTGGGGCAGTCCCTGGGATCCGCAGCCCCCACCCTTCATCTGCCAGCTTCTCCATCTGTCTCCCCACCACCTGCACCCCCCCAGGGTCTCATCTCGCAGCCCGTCAAGCTAGATGGAATGTCTCAGGCCCTTTTTGTACCAAGCACGTCCTGCGTTGTCACCCACGATGCAGCAGCCTCCCCTTCCTCCCATTGCCCCTTTGGGATGCCAGGGCTCCCAAGCCTGATGGGGGACCAGCGGCAAGGGAAGGCAAGCAGCTTTTCCAATAACTCTGGTTTTTATGGAGCAGAGAGGGGCTGGCTCTTGGAGTGGCTTGGTAGAGGGGAGGGCCATTCCCTGGGGACTTGGGGTGGGCAGCTGGGCCCCCTAAGTGGATGCAGATTGGAGCCAGCACCCAGACCAGAGCAGACCTGAGTGTACAGAAGCCGCTGGGAACTTCTCCGCCTTCTAAATATTTAGACAGTGAGCTGGATGGGGAATCCAGGGCCAGAGCAGGTCGGCCAGGCCACTGGTTATTTTGAGAGAACCATTCTTTCTGCGCTCCAGGATAAACGTTTCCTCTGTCCCTCACTCTCTTCCCAGAGCCAGCAGCGACCACCCTGCCTCAGGACAAACAGCAGCCGATCGGCCCCAGAGTTTGGGGGCCAAAGTTCCAGCATCCGCAGCCATCAGCCATGTCCCTGATTTTCTGGCTCCTGTCGCCCGAAGACAGGGCAGAGATCACAGGGTCAGCTCGAAATGTCAGCAGAGGGAGCAGGCGACGCTGGCTTCTGCTTTGGACGACGTTCCCACGGCGCTGCCGCTGGACTGCTGTGTGAGAGGCAAGGGCGCCACCTGCCCCTCGCCCCAAGCTGACAAAGGCACCCAGCTCCCCTCCTTTCCCACAGGGGCAGAGGGGGCCCTTGGGTCCCTCCTCCCTGAGGCGAGCTGGGAAAGGGGTGTCTGCGAGTCGCCGTGGGCAGGCCCGAGGCACAGGCAGCAGACCCAGAGCTTGAGTCGCTGGAAGACAGCCTTGCGGAAAAGGATGAAGACCCAGGGGTCCAGGATGGGATTGAAGGCGTAGAAGCGGAAGGCAAGGAGGTCCCCCATCTCACTGCTGCTGTCAGGGGCGACGGCCTGGGTGAAGCAGCGGATCTGAGGGCAGGGTGAGGGTGTCAAGGAGCACCCAGGAGTCCTCAGCCTCCCCACCTTGGCTCCCTCCTCCCACTTGCTTACCAGGGATGAGGTAGGGGTGACATGTCAGAGGGGAAGGAGATAAGATAAAAACTAAGTAACAAATGTATCTGGGGAACACAGGGAGAGAAAGCCCCAGGAAATTGCCAGAGACGCCTAAGGGGAGAGGGATGGGGGCCAGGTATGTGGGTCCCCCCACCCTTAGAAGCTGGGAGGACCCTCGGGTTCCACAGATTTTTGAGTATAACGTCCCTGCAAGAAGGTGGCGCCGCCCAGCTGGGCCCCTGAAACTGCCGCAGAGCTGTGGTTGTGCCTGTGTGTATCTGTCCACAGCATCTGAGTCTCTGAGTCAGAGTAACCCCCAAAAAAGATTTAAGGACCCCCAATCCAGCCTGGCCTCTTGCATTTTACAGAAACAGAAACTGAGGCTCAGAAGAAAGGTGGCAGGACCAGGTGTCACAGACACTGAGTGGGTACCAGGGTACCAGGGTCTGTGCCACTCCCATTGGGGAGGAGCAGGATGGGAGTCCCCGCAGGAAACCGAGGTGCGGAGGCAAGAGTGGGGCCTTCTCTGAGGCAGAGGGGAGTCAGGTAGGTGGGAGATCAGTCTCTACAATCAAAGGACCCAGATGACCTGGCTCTGTGTGACTGTGGGCGAGAGACACTGCCCCTCATCTGTAAAAACGGGGACAGGAGAGAATGTTCTCTTGGTTTCCTGCCAAATGCTGTGGAATGGGTGGCTATGATCATTTTGAAAGTTATCTTAGGAAGTAGTTGTAAGGCACTAAGCACGGGGCGGGCATAGAGAAGCGCTCAATGAGTGGTGGTCTTGTCATTACAGGGGTAGGGGAAGGATGGGGGATGCATTTCATTATGGGGGGCTCAGGATGCCTAAGCTGGGAGACAAGGTATCAGAAGTCAGATGCAGAAAGACTTCTGCAGAAAGCCAGGAGCTGTCTGACTGAGGACCAAGCCTCTGTCTGATTTGTTTTTGTTTTCTTTGTTTTTGTTTTGAGACAAGGTCTTGCTCTGTCAGCTAGGCTGGGATGCAGTGATGTAATCACAGCTCACTGCAGCCTCGACCTCCCAGGCCGCAGCAATCTTCCCACCTCAGCCTCACAACTAGCTGAGGCCACAGGCACAGGCCATCATGCCGGGCTAATTTTTAAATGTTTCATAGAGATGGGGTTTCACCATGTTGCCCAGGCTGGTTTCAAATCTCTGGGCTCAAGTGATCCTCCTGCCTCGCCTTTCTTTTTCTTTTTTTCTTATTTATTTATTTTTTTGAGATGGGGTCTCACTCTGTCACCCAGGCTGTAGTGCAGTGGCATGATCTCAGCTCACTGCAACCTCCGCCTCCCGGGTTCAAGCGATTCTCCTGCCTCAGCCTCCCAAGTAGCTGGGACTTCGGGCATGTGCCACTACGTCCGGCTACTTTTTATTTATTTATTTGTTGTATTTTTAGTAGAGACAGGTTTTCATCATGTTGGCCAGGCTGGTCTCGAACTCCTGACCTCAAGTGATCTGCCCGCCTCGGCCTCCCAAAGTGCTGGGATTACAGGTGTGAGCCACCGCATCCGGTCCTGCCTTGGCCTTTCTACATGCTGGGATTACAGGCGTGAGCCACCATGCCCACGATGTCTTGACCTCTTTTGAGCCTCAGTCTCCCCATCTGTGACATGGGTACAACCCACTGACCTGCCCTCCTCCTCTCCCCACTCCTCCCAGCTCCGGAGCGGACTCACCGTGAGAGGCAGGGAACACACGGCCATGACTGCCGTCATGAGGGCCAGCAGGATCAGGTGGTCCACCTCGTCCTCTCCGGTGCGCGGCCGTGGACCCAGAGAGCCCTGGTGGCGCTTCTGCTGGCGGTACATGCGGCAGAGGCTGAGGGTGACCGAGCCGTTGCAGAGGAAGATGGCAGCCACCAGCAGGGCCACCAGGCCGGCGTAGGCCAGCGAGAAGGCGGCGCCGCCCGGCTGGGCCCAGCGCATGCGGAGGAAGCACCAGCTGCCGGGGCAGTACTGCTGGTGTTGACCCAGTCCCAGCAGGGGCAGCGCGCAGAAGAGGACGCAGAAGGCGTAGATGGCCGGCAGCGCCAGGCGGGCGCAGCGGGGCCCGTCCAGCTGCGCGTAGAGGTAGGGGTGGCTCAGCGCCAGGCAGCGCTCCACGGCCATGGCGAAGAGGATGAGCATGGACGCCAGGCCGAAGAAGGTCATGGCGAAGGCGAAGGCATCGCACAGCGCGGGGCCGCCTCGGGCCAGGCCCAGCAGGGAGCTGTTGCGCGCATAGGCCACGAACACGGCCGGGCTCAGGAAGCTGGTGCCCAGCAGGTCGGTGGCCGCCAGCCCGGTGACCAGCACCGTGAAGGCCGAGGGGCGCGCCGGTCGCCGCGCGCTCAGGATGCCCAGGGCCAGCCCGTTGCCCACCACGCCGGCCACGAACATCAGGGTGCTGGTGGCCGGCCCCACCGAGCCCCGCACGTAGGTGAGGTTCCTGCACGAATCCGCCATCCCAGGTCTGGGCTGGAGGGTTCCCAAGGTGGGAGGTAGGGGGTCAGAGGGAGCCAGGGCTACCCCCACCACCCAGCCCACTCAGATGTCCCTGCTGGCCAGTCCTTGTGGCAGCTGGGGCCTCCCAGCCAACCCCCAGTTCTCCTGTATGTGCGAGTATGTAGTCCTCTCCCCTCTGGCTTCTCCAGTATCTCTCTCTCTCTGTCTCTCCCCACCTTCCTGCTTCTCTTTCTCTCTTTTCTTTTGAGACGGAGTCTCACTCTGTTGTCCAGGATGGAGTGCAATGGCATGATCTCGGCTCACTGCAACCTCTGCCTCCTGGGTTCAGGCGATTCTCCTGCCCCAGCCTCTGGAGTAGATGAGATTACAGGCGTCCACTACCACGCCCAGCTCATTTTTGTATTTTTAGTAGAGACGGGTTCCACCATCTTAGTCAGGCTGGTCTCGAACTCCTGACCTCAGGTGATCCATTCACCTTGGCTTCCCAAAGTGCTGAGATTACAGGCGTGAGCCACCATGCCTGACACCCCCCCCCCCCCCACCCTCCTATTTCTTTCCTTCTCTAGCTCTGTTTCTGCCATTAAAGAGACAGAGAACATCCGGGCATCGCCAGTTCTTTCCCTCTCTGTCTCTCGGTCTCTTGCTGTTATCTCCCTGTCTCTGTCCCCTCCCTTGTCCTTGTCCTCCCCGTACCTTTCTCCCTCTAACCCCACACCCTCTACCTGCTCCTGCTCTGTGTTGCTGCTTCCCCAGCCCCTCACCGCACCTCTCCAGTCTCGCCCAGGCTCTCCTGTCCCGCGCGTCTGTGCCTTCACTTGCTTTGCTCCGCGTGTCTCTTGCTGCCTGTGTCGGTCTGTGTGTCAGCTTCTCCTTCCCTCCTCCCTCCGTCCTTCCCTCCCTCCCACCCTCCTCAGCTTGCCTGCTCACCCCAGCTTTTTCATTTCCTCTCTCTGCCCCGCCCTCCCTCACTGTTCTCCAGAGGCCCCCCTGGCACACTCTCCACTCCCCGTCCACCCGCCCAATCCAGGACATCCATCTCCCATCGCTGCCTCCACTCTCCTCCCCACATCCCCTCTTGGTTCCCATCACTGAGCCACCTGCCACCTCCCCACACATAGGTCTCCTCCCTCCCCCAGTGTCTCCCTCTCTGGCCTGGGTGGGGAATTCCTGAGTCACCATCACTTAGGCTTGGAGCCTCCTGGGGTAGTAGGGGGCCTCTAGGAGGGACCTGAAGGGCACAGTTGACCAGGCTTCAATGGGGTGGTCTTGGCCTGGGCTGTCTCAGGGTGGCCTCTGAGGATCTATTCTGGGCTGCGGGCCCCGGGGCTGAGGACATTGCCCAGGGATTGAGAAATGACCAGGAAATTCCTCTCTGATGTAGTGTTTTCCAGACACCACTGAGAGTTCTGGTCCCTGGACACAATTCACTTCTTCCAGAAAGCTGAGGAAGGAGGCTTGGCCAGAGAAAGACATGCCAGTCCCTCGAGCCTGTCCCTGGGCACCCAGCTCACCCTGGGTGAGACCCGAGAAGGAAGCATGAAGGGGCGTATTTGGTGTCCAGTTGTCAGGGACAGGCTTGGGAGACTTCCACGGCCCATCATGGAAGGGTAGCACTGGGCCACCGTCCGACTTCTCGCACAGCACCCCTAGGCCCCAGGCCAAGTTCTGGTGACCCTGACCTTCAGGAATCATATTTTGATCACAGGAAGCTGTCCACAGCTCCAACATTGCTGCCATGTGTCCCCCACCCTCCCCAAACACAGCCAAGCCACCGCCGCTGCAGCCTCGGGCCAGCGTGACAGACCCACATGTTCCCGCTGCCCACACAGCGTTCACGCATCTTCCTTCCCACGGAGTCCGTGGCTTCCCAGGCAGCCTCCCAGCCCAAAAGGGCCAGATAAAACCTCAGAGACCCTCTCTGAGCCCCGCTGTTTCTCAGGGGGACGGTCTCAAATCTATTCGACTTGGCTTCCTGTTTCCATCTGACCACCATTTTTTCTCGCTGCGAGATGGTCTCAGGCGAGGAGAGGGAGCTGGTAGACTTCAGCCTCCTCCTCTGTAGGTGGGGTAACACAGGCCTCACGGGCCTGGTGGCCGGCCTCGGCCTGCAGCGCATCCCAGATTGGTCTTTGTAACAAGGAGGGAGGCTGTGCGGATGTCTCTTGTCCAAGGCCAGGAGGGATGTGTCCAACCCAAGGACTGGACTGTGGGCAGCTGCCGTCTTGCCCTCTCTGTACCCTGGCGTGTGACCACAACCCCTTTGCCCCTTCCCCCCATCTCCCTATCACCCTTGCCCAGCTGGCACCCGCAGCTTCCAGCAGGATGGACGCCCAAGTTCCAGCCCCACCGTGGCTCCCTAAGGGACCCCACAGCCCTGCTCTGGGGGCACCTGTACATGTGGGCTCCAGGTCCTGCCACGTTGTCCTGCCTCATGCTGTGTGGTCCCCAGACAGACCAAAGGGAACTCAGGAAGTTATATCACATTAATGAAGGATGATGCCTGGCAGGCGTGCGTCTTGTTTTGGCATCGGGGGGGCCTCTGGTTCCCGGAGCCTCTCTCTCTCTAGCTTCCTGCTACAAGGACGGTTAACATTCAGGAAGTCCCCTCTGCTCCCATGCCCAGTGGGACCGCAGTCAAACCCTCGTCCCTTCCAGGCCTCCGTTTCTTTTTTGTTGTTGGTTTTTCTTTTTGCTTGTTTGTTTTTGTTTTGAGATGGAGTCTTGCTCTGTCACCCAGGCTGGAGTGTAGTGCTGCAATCTCGGTTCACTGCAACCTCCACCTCTGGGGTTCAAGCGATCCTCCCACCTCAGCCTCCTGAGTAGCTGGGACTACAGGCACCCACTGCCACGCTAGCTGATTTTTGTATTTTTGTAAAGACAGGGTTCCACTATGTCATCCAGGCTGGTCTCAAACTCCTGAACTCAAGTGATCTGCCTACCTCGGCTTCCCAAAGTGCTGGGATTATAGGCCACCATGCCTGGCCTCAGGCCTCAGTTTCCCCGCGGATGCCACTAGGAGCCACAAGCCCTAGCAACCCCAGCATCAGTTCTGTGTTCTTGCATCAGGAGCAGGTAGGGGTGGCAGTGACTGTGACTCTCTCCTAATGAGGGGACTGAGTTCCCCGGAGTCCATACTGGCGCCAGACATGCCTCAATCACCTTGCCCTGAAACCCAGCCTCCTGCTTGGCCATGGCCCCAGCTAGCTGGGCCAAGCCCACAGCAGGGTCCATACAGGGGTTCCGCTCCCCAGCCAGGTGCCTTGGGGTGAGGAATCACCCACAGTGCGGTGCGTTGTGCCAGAGGCAGCTTCCAGGGTGGGCGGAGCTGTGGAAGGAACTGCTCTGCAGGCAGTTCCCAAATAGCTGGGAACACAAGTGCTCACCACCATGCCCAGCTAATATTTTTATTGTTTTTTCGGGATAGGATCCCACTATGTTGTCCAGGCTGGTCTCAAACTCATGGGCTCAAGTGATCCTCCCACCTTGGCTTCCCAACGTACTGGAATTACTGGCATGAGCCATGGCGCCTGGCCGAGAAAGGTTTTTGTTTTTTTTGTTTGTTTGAGATGGAGTCTCGCTCTGTTGCCCAGGCTACAGTGCAGTGGTGCCATCTCGGCTCACTGTAACCTCTGCCTCCCAGGTTCAAGAGATTCTCCTGCCTCAGTCTCCCAAGTTGCTGGGACTACAGGCGCGAGCCACCACGCTCGGCTGATTTTTGTATTTTTAGTAGAGATGGAATTTCGCCATGTTGGCCAAGCAGGTCTTGAACTCCTGACCTCAAGTGATCTGCCTGCCTTGGCCTCCCAAAGTGCTGAGATTACAGGCGTGAGCCACCACGCCTGGCTGAGGATGGGTTTTGAAGTTCCTCTCCACCACTCACCAATCAGTCACCGTGTGACCTGAGAAAATGACTTCCCCTAGCAAAGCTTTGATGTTCTTCATCAAATGGCTGCCTTGACCTTGTTGGGGTGTTATGTGAAGAGAAGAGAAAATTCACCCTGCCTGCATCTCAGGAAGCCCTCAAATAGCTGTCGATATTATTCATTCAACAAACCGTAACCAGCAGTTTACTGTGTGCTAAGAGCTGGGGACACAGAGGGGCTCAGAGGGCACAACCCAGGAAGAGTGTTCTCAAACAGGTTCGTCCACTCAGTGTGGGGAGCCTGAGCAGGGGTGTCTGCAGCTGTTTTTTTGTTTGTTTGTTTATTTGTTTGTGTTTTGAGATGGAATCTTGCTCTGTCGCCCAGGCTGGGGTGCAGTGGCGAGATCTCAGCTCACTGCAACCTCCACCTCCTGAGCTCAAGCGATGTTCCTGCCTCAGCCTCCTGAGTAGCTGGGACTTCAGGTGCCCGCCACCATGCCCAACTAATTTTTGTATTTTTAATAGAGGCGGGATTTCACCATGTTGGCCAGGCTGGTCTCGAACTCATGACCTCAAGTGATCCACCCACCTCGGCCTCACAAAGTTCTGGGATTACAGGCCCGACCCATCACACCCAGCCCAGGCCTGCATCTGGAAGTGCCGCAGACCTAAGATCCTGGCTTGCCCTGGGCCTGACCCTCTCCGGACTCCCTGGTTTCCGTCCTCCTGGCGCTGGCCATGGGAGGAAGCGGGCCTTATCTCATGCTCTGCACACACGCACCACCAGCTGCTCGTGCCTGCCAGGCCTGCTGTCTGCCTGCTGTGCCCTCTCACTGCTTTGAGAAATTGCTATGTGTCCCAGACCTGTCTCGCCTTGGCTGGTTCCAACATCCAGAGCCAGAGGCCTCCTTTCTCTATCCACTCACTGCCCTGCACCGCAAATGGGCCCAGGCCTACCTTCTGGTGGCTGCACCTCACCTTGCTCCAGGGGGCATAACCCAGTCTCCTGCCTACCCTGCCTCTGAATGGGCCATGCCGCTCACCTGGGGATCCCCTCATTTTCTAGCCTTCAAGGCCTCTTTGTCACCCCCTGAGCCTCTCCTGAGCAGTCGTCCATCAGATCCTCCCACTCCAGTCTCAAACCCCAGCTGGTTACCTCTCCATGCCTGCTTTTCTCTCTCTTTTTTTTTTTTTTTTTTTTTTTGAGACAGAGTCTTGCTCTGTCCTCAGGCTGGAGTGCAGTGGCACAATCTCTGCTTGCTGCAACCTCTGCCTCCTGGGTTCAAGCAATTCTCGTGCCTCAGCCTCCCGAGTAGCTGGGATTACAGGTACACGCCACCATGCCCAGCCAATTTTTGTATTTTTATTAGAGACGGGGTTTCACCATGTTGGCCAGGCTGGTCTTGAATTCCTGACCTCAAATGACCTGCCTGCCTTGGCCTTCCAAAGTGCTGGGATTACAGGCATGAGCCACTGCACCCAGCCCCATGCCTGTTTTCCTTGTCTGTAAAGTGGGGATAAACAGAGTCACCTTGAGGGCTATCGTGAGCATTGAGCAAGATGGGACTGTTGAACCATTCCCCTAGGAAGCGATGGCCAAGATTGCAGCTCCTGCTGGCTCTAGGCTTTCCCTCCCCTGCTGTATCCCTTCGGCCAAGCCAAGCGCTGCTTTGAGCGCCTGGGTTGGGGTGTAGTGTGCGATGTGGGTGCAGAGGGAAGACAGCCGGAAATAGGGCAGCTGAGAGCCCTTGGGGTCTGGAGGAACAAGCACCTCGCCCTGCAGCCACCTCTACCTCTTGGCCTGTCTCTGACCCCAGACTGGGCCTGGCCCCAGAGCTGACTTCACCCCTGGGGGTGGCAGGAAGCAGCAGCTGGTGACCAGAAGCTAGTGCCGCTACAAGGCGGTAAATCTAATAAGATTATTCGGATCTGTTCTCATGGAGGCTGGACATGCAGGGACCTGCCCTGTCCCTCCTGGACTGTGACTCCTGGCTTCTTTCCCCTAGCCTCAGTTCCCCATCCTCCACCTCCTCCTCCAGAAAGATACCTCCTTCTGGTCCCCTCTGTGCCCCCACTCCCCCAACCCAGGTCCCATTCAGCCGCTTACATCTCCATAGTTTCTGTCCCCCAAGACCAGGGATGTGAAGGAGGAAGGGTTTGCACTACGCAGCTCCGAGATTCCAGGGCTGGAAGGATCTAGCTCCCAAGAGCCTAGGCTCAGGAACTCCTTCCACTTCTTCTGAGATGCCGAGCTCTGGAATCGTAGGGTGCGGGACCCCAGGATCTTGACCCCACAGGATTGAAAGATGCTGGAATTCCAGCCCTCAGAGGTCCTGGGATCCTAGATTCCTTTGCATTTCAGGTTCTCAGCTGTAAGGATACAGGATCTGTGAATTCTGGAATCCTTCTAGCTCCTTCCTGCCCAGCTTCTCTCCCCGCTCCTCCTCCACACCCTAGCTCATCTCTGGCTCACTCCCTGTCCCCCGTCTCCCCTGGGGCTCCCACAGACATGATGCAACCAGGCCGGAGCCAAGCCGGCTCAGAGGTGGGAAGCAGAAGGGAGATGTAATTACAGACGCTCCTGCCTGGATCCTACAGGAAACTCAGAGTAGGGGCCCGGGGGACCCTAATCCAATGTGAATAATGGAGCAGACTTGTGCACGTTCCCCCTGTGGAGGGCAGGCCCAGGAATCCACCTCCAGCGAGACCCAGGGTCCAGCCTCCACCAGCCCCAAGCCGGGGAGCCTGAGTATTAGATGAGATAAGAGGAGATGAGGGAGAGGAGAGGGAGTGATCCTCAGGCCCTTGGGCCAACCAGGTAAAATAATTGGCCAAACCCACAGCTTCCCTGGCCTGCATTCTCCCCATTTTCAATGGAGACACAGAACATTTCCTTTTTCTTTTCTTTTTTTTTTCTTTTGAAATAGAGTCTCGCTCTGTTGCCCAGGCTGGAGTGCAGTGGCGTGATCTTGGCTCACTGCAACCTCCACCTCTCAGGTTCAAGCGATTCTCCTGCCTCAGCCTCCTGAGTAGCTGGGATTACACATTGGTGCCACCATGCCCAGCTAATTTTTATCTTCTTAGTAGAGGTGGGGTTTTACCATGCTGGCCAGGCTAATCTTGAACTCCTGACCTCAAGTGATTTGCCCACCTCGGCCTCTCAAAGTGCTGAGATTACAGGCGTGACCCACCGCGCCCAGCCATTTTATTTCTCATTCCTCCGTAAGAAGCCTCCAACACAGGCTTCAGGTTAAATGGCAACTGGTCCCCAGCTTCCTTGACCAGGAGACAATAGGGCATGGTGGGGACTTTGGTGAGCTGGAAAGCCCAGGCCCTGTCTTACAGCCTGTGAGTCACCAGACCTTACAATTTCAGAGAAGACTTTGCAATTCCAGAGAAATATGGACTTTGATGTGAAATATCTGTGTTTTTCAATTGGCAGCCAAGTCAAGAACATCTTTAAACATCATGTAAAGCCATAAAAATATAACCACGGCCAGGCAGGTGGCTCATGCTTATAATCCCAGCACTTCGGAGGCCGAGGCGGGCAAATCACTTGAGGTCAGGAGTTCAAGACCAGCCTGGCCAACATGGTGAAACCCCGCCTCTACCAAAAATACAAAAATTAGCTGGGCTTGATGCTGCATGCCTGTAATCCCAGCTACTTGGGAGGCTGAGGCAGAATTGCTTGAACCTGGGAGGCGGAGGTTGCAGTGAGACACGATCACGCCGCTGCACTCCAGCCTGGGTGACAGAGCGACACTCCATCAATCTCTCTCTCTCTATGTTTGTGTGTGTGTGTGTGTGTGTGTGTGTGTGTGTATCTGCAAGCTACGTATGTCCTGCAGGCCAGCAGTATGTGAACTGGAAAACAGAGGGCAGGAACCAGAGCTGTCACAGTCATCCCTTTGTCTCCAGAACAGTGACAAAATAAAAGAAGAATGAAGGAATGTACTCATTATTTTCTTTCCTCTCCCTCCCTCTAGCCATGTTTCTGTCTTCTCTGGGTCCCCAAATTTTATTACCACCATGTTCCAGCTCAGATGTCACCTCCTCCAGGAAGCCCTCCCTTACCTCCAAGCTGAGTCAGGAGTTCCCTCTGCGCTCCCCCACCCAGCACTGCGCACTCTGGGTTTTTACTATCTGGGGACAGTTCCTTCTCTCCCATTTGACTCTGAGCCCCAAGAGGGCAGGGCAGAGCCAGGGCTGTCTTGGTCACAGCCATGTCCCCAGCATTGCCCAGCGCTTATCAGAGAGTAGGTACTCAGGGAGTGTTTGGAAGAATGAATGAATGAATGAACAAGTGAGCAGAGAAAAAGTGCAGGGCTTTAGGACAGAAGCGGGCCTGCGGTAGAGGGGAACCAGGTGTGAAAACAGGAGTCGTTCGGGGGGATGAGAAGTGTGGGATGGGGACTGGGGACCAACCCAGTGGGGAGAGGAGAGAGGCTAGCGGAGGGGTTCAGGGAGCTCTGGAGTACCCCCGTCAGCACCCTGTTACCTCCTAGCTTTGTGACTCTGAATAAAGGACTTCCTTTGGCTCAGTTTCCTCATAGGTATCACACAAGTAGTCAGCTGCCTTCTGGGGCTGTCGGAACCATTAAGTTCAGGATCCATCGTGGAGGAGAGAGCACCGAATACTCATCTCCTCCGAGGCTTTGGTGGAGTCGTACTCCCTTCACGTCCACCCCTACCCCCAACACACACACTCAGAAGGAATGAGAACGGACACAGCTTCCCTTCGGTGGCCCCAAGCTCTGTGCGTGCCTCAGTCTCCCTGAAAGCACAGGCACCACCACAGTTACCAAGTTTATTGGATCCATACTTTGGCAGGGGAGGGTAAGATGTCCGGAGGGCTCAGAGCAGAACACAAAAGAGGCGCTTGTCGCGGAAGGGGTTCTCCGCGGCGGGTACTGGCGTCACCAGCGGGTCATCTTTGGCATGCGTCTCGCAGAAAGCCAGGAGTTCCGCTGCTGCCTGCGACACCTGCGAGCACCCGGGTGGAGATGTCATCGCCCTGCCCGGCTCCTCGGAGCCGCCCACTTAGGCCCCGCCTCTTGCCCTGTCCCCTCCCCCACACTGCCCCGCCCCATACAGGCCCCTCCCCTTGTCCTACTCCGCCCCCTCGTCCTGGCCCCTCCCCTGTCCTACCCCTCCCCTCGTCCTGGCCCCTCCTCTGTCCTACCCCTCCCCTCGTCCTGGCCCCTCCTCCTGCCCTGCCCCGCCCCTTGCCCAGCCCTGTTCCCAGGGGCATCCTTGTACTATGGCTCCGGGCCGACACAGCCCCGGACAGACCGCAAGCCCAGAATCCCCGCCCTGTTCGCCACCCCGACCCAGCACCTTCATGCGGTCGATGTTCACCTCCAGCTTCAGCTGTTCCACCGTCTTGCGGGCCTCGGCAATCTTGGCCATGTTGTTGGACATGGTTGCGGCGGGGAAGGGGTTAAAAGACGCGCGGGAGTGGGGGCTGTGGGGATAGGTTAGGATACGTCTGGGTCCCGAGGTGGGGGCGAGGGGGCGGGCCCCGGTAACAGGTGCGAGGGTGGAAGGGCGCATGAATGGGGTGGCCAGGGGCTGGTGGAGGGAGGGACAGATGAGGGGGACAGGAACAAGAGGAGCGGTGGAGGGGTGCACGGATGGAGGTACCTAAGGCAGGTGGGGAGGGAGCAGGGAGGGGCGAGGGAGGGAAGGAGGGGCGCACAGATGGGAGGCTGAGACAGAAGGACAGGGCCACAGGTGCTGGATCAGAATCCAGGTGTCCTTACCCCCCGGGGGCACAGTGAGAGCCAGGAGGGGGGCCCCTCCCCAGGCCAATTAGCTGTGGCTCCAGGGAGAACTGGGAATTAAGATCGCGGCGGGAGGGGCACAGAGGGGGCCTCATTAGGGCCTTGGCAGCAGCTGCCCCCTCCGCCACCCTCAGGGAGCCCCCCCACCCTAGCCCTGGCCACCTCAAAGGCTCCTCTGCTCATTAGCAGCCAGGGGAGAGGGTTAGGGGAGCCTAACTCGGGCACCCGAGGAGAGGCCTATTGGATGGACAGAGGGACAACGGGACGCGCAGAGGCAGAGACAGAGGAATGGAGGGAGAGACTGAGGCACGGGAGAAATGAAGAGACGGGGAGGAATAGAGAGAGGGAGAGATTGGGGAGGAATGAAGTGATAGAGGAGAAAATAGAGGGACAAATGAAGGGGGGAGCAAGGAACAGGGTGATACAAGGCGACAGGCACCGAGGGGACAAAGGGACAGAGGGGACAGAGCAGGGGAGATGGAGGGAGGGGGTGTGGGGTGGGAGAGGATGGGGAGATGGAGAGAGGGGGTGTGGGATGGGAGAGGATGGAGGAGATGGGCGGATGGGGTGGGAGAGGATGGGGTGATGGAGCGAGGGAGGGAGGAAGGAGAGAGAAGGGGAAATGGAGGAAGGGGGGATGGAGGAAGGAGCAGAGACACCAAGGGGATAAAGGGACAGAGACGGGGAGATAGAGGGACAGAGGAAAGAAGAGAAGGACAGAGAGAGAGATGGAGGTGTTGGGGAGAGATGGAAACAGAAAGGGGGAGAGATGGAAACAGAAAGTGGGAGAGAGGAACAAAGCGAGAGACAGGCTGATGGAGACGCAGAAGAATTCATTCACTCACTCATTCACTCATTCATTCCCAGGCGGAGAGACGGTGGCCACGGAGCAGGCAAAGGGACCAGCTGCGGGGCCGGGACCGGAGCTTCCTACCTGTTGCTGCTCTGGGCCGGGCTGGCGGCGGTGACAGAGGCTGGGAGGCAGCGTCTGGGTCCCTCCGGCCCGCCCCGCCCCCTCCCCTGGGGCGCAGCCCCTACGGACCCGCCTCTTCCCGGAGCCACCGTCCCGCCGCCCCGCCGCCTTGGGGCTCCCTCTCTGGGCCCTCTCTCTTGTCTGTCAGTCCTATCTTTGTCCCTCTCCCTGTGTCTCTGCCGCTGCTGTCCTCTTGTGTGACTCTCTCTGTGCCTCTCTCACACTCACTAGAAAACACAGTCTCTCTAGGTGGGCCCTGGGCCTCGCTACATTTAATCCACAGTCACAACAAACCTCTCCAGTGTGTCCCACAGAGCCTCTCACTCAGCCACCTCAGTGTCACCCCCCCAGCCTCATGCTCACTGCCCCTCACACAGACACAAACTATCTTGCCCTGTCACACGGTAGCACCACACAACATCATGAATGACCTTGCTCAACACAACCTCACACAGTCGCCCCAAATGCCACACACAGCCGCCACCAATGGCAGCTCCAAGGGCTACACAGTCAGATAAATTATCTCAGAGCACCAAATGTACCACAGTGTCACATATAATGTCTCCAAATGTCACACACATTTGCATGCCTTTTTTTTTTTTTTTGAGATGGAGTCTTGCTCTGTTGCCCAGGCTGGAGTGCAGTGGCCCACTCTCAGCTCACTGCAACCTCCGCCTCCTGGGTTAAAGCCATTCTCCTGCCTCAGCCTCCTGAGTAGCTGGGATTACAGGTGCCTGCCACCACACCCGGCTAATTTTTGTATTTTTCATAGAGACAGGGTCTCACAATGTTGGCGAGGCTAGTCTCGAACTCCTGACCTCAGGTCATCCACCCGCCTCAGCCTCCCAAAGTGCTCGGATTACAGGCGTGAGCCACGGCGCCTGGCCTTGCATGCTATTTAAACTTCTCTCTCAATCTCACACTCTGTCCCAGTCTCACACTTTCTGTGTCTCACGGTGGCATGCAATTACCCAATACAACCTGTCAAGTACACACTGTTTTATAGTATTTCATAGTAACACCCAGTCGCCTGTCCAGTGACAACCATGGAAGGTCACATACATTCTCACACAGTCTCCTGGTGTCACACGCATCTGACACATTGCCTCCGTACACAGTCTGTCCCGGTCACACACATGCAAGCACCCCATCTCCCGGTGTCATACCTAGCTACCCACGATGGCTCAGTGTCTCACAGAGTCCCACAAAATCTCGCAGCATTTCACACACTCACTCCCGCCTCTCCATCACCTCTTGCCTTCTACACACAAGGCCTCCCTCACACTCTCGCTTCTGAGTGCCCTGCACAGCCGCACATTCTCGCATGCACTGTCACAACGCTGCCATCTCTCACCAGCTCAGTGTCACACATAGTCACACAGTTTTGTTTTGTTTTTCGAGACAAGGTCTCTCTCTGTCACCCAGGCTGGAGTGCAGTGGCGCGATCTTAGCTCACTGCAGCCTCCACCTCCCAGGCTCAAGCAATCCTCCCACCGCAGCCTCCGAGTAGCTGGGACCACAGAGGTACATAACCACACCTGGCTAATTTCTTTTATTTTTATTTTGGTAGAGACGGCGGCAGCGGGGAGGGGTCTCCCTATTGTGCCCAGGCTGGTCTCAAACTCCTGGCCTCAAGGGATCCTCCCGCCTCAGCCACCCAAAGTGCTGGGATTACAGCAATGTGCCCGGATCACGCACTTTTTCACAAGCCATACACAGTGTGGCCGACACAGACTGTCTGACACTCACTCCGTCTGTCCCACCCAGGCCCCCTATGTGCCTCTCATGACACCTGCCCACACCACCTCTCAGTGTACACCAGTCATCAGTCTCACTCTCACACAGAATCTGCTTGTGTGATACACACAGCATTGTATGCTCACCGTGTTGCACACAGCCACACACACTGCCCCCTCACACGCACTGTCACACACAGTCTCTCACTCCCACATACGGTCTCTCAATGTCCCATACAGAGCCCCAAAGAGTGTCTCTCCCACACGCGATCACACACAACCTTTCATCAGCACACACAGTCACCCACAATCTCTCAGCATCACCAGTAATCTCAGTGTCACACACAGTCAGCGACATGTCATCTCTGACATATGCAGTCCCACTCAGTCTCTCCTTGTCGCACACAATCTCACATCAATCAGTCACACACAGAGTCCCAGCACCACACACCATCTCACCAGTACACCATCGTGGCAGTACACACTCATGGTGTCCTGGTCCTGGCATCGCACACCATCTCACGGCAGTCCACACTCACACAGTTTCCTGGCGTCGCACACCATCTCACAGCAGTACACACTCACAGATCTCCTGGAGTCACACACCATCACGGCAGTACACACTCACACACTCTCCAGATGTCGCACGCCGTCTCCCGGCAGTACACACTCACACAGCCTCCAGGTGTCACACGCCATTTCCCGGTGTCACCGCGAACACCAGCGTCCCCCGCTCCCCAGCACTCCCCTTTTGGCGCTCACACGCAGCGTCTGCCGGCCACATGAGGGCGCGCGCAGCAGGCCCAGGCGCCCACCCTGCCCCGAGAGGCCACAGGGAGGAGGTGGCCACAGGGAGGAGGGCCCGGCGGGAGATGAAGGGGAGACTCGGGACCAGAGGAAGCACGGCAGGGAGCCAGGGACCGGAGGGAGAGGACAGAAAATGTACGCAGAGAAATTCACAGACAGGGGAGGGAGATGCAGGGAGAGTCAGAGAGACGCAGGGGGCTATAGGGACACAGATTTCGAGAAGGAGAGAGCTAGGGACTCAGAGAGACAGAGACGGGGAGGGCGCTGCGGAGAGAGGGACATGAGAGGCACAGACAGGTCACAGAGAGACGGGGGGTCCGAGAGAGACACCCAAGCCGAAACTCAGAGTCAGAGACAGGGACGAAGACGCAGACACACAGAGATGGAGGCAGAGGCGGCCAGAGAGACAAAGAGATGCACAGAGGGCGCCTTCCAGTGGGGACCCGACGACGGAGGCGGGGCCTGCAGAGGCGCGACCTAAGGGGAGGGGTCCGAGGCGGGGTTTCTAAGGGGGCGTGTCCTCGGTGTACCTGGGGGCGTGTCCCGATGGACGGGGCTTGGGGTTCTTTCTGGACCTGGAGAAGGCGGGAGCCCTAGGAAGAGGTGGAGGTGGGGAGGAGCATCTTTACCGCAGTCAGCCCACCCTAACTCGGTTTTCACCGCCTGGACAGGGAAGGGAGACGGGCGGGGAGGGGACCCCGACCCGAGTCCCTGGTAGAGATTTGGGTCTCGGACCCTAGCTCCCCTCCCCCCTCCCCTTGCGGGCTCAACGGGGCCAGATAAAGGAGGGAAAGCAAGCCCACATCTGGAAAGCATCAGGCGCGCCGGACGTGCCAGGGCCCCAGGCCCGGCTGCGGAAGAGGGGAGGGGAGCCAAGGCGCTCCTCGCCCCCCCATCGGGGTCCGCCGGCGCCGAGGAGGGGCCTGGGCGTGTGCCGAGCCTCCGCGCCTCTCGCAGCTGGTTTCTATCAGCAGTCTGGCCTGGGCAGCCCCCGAGGAGGAAACCAGCTCAGCGAGGGGGAAGACAGGGTGACGATCCAGTCTTCTCTCCCGCTCCTCCACTGCGGCCAGAAGCTGGGGGATGGGGGAGACGGACAGACAGACACTGCCTGCCGCGAACGCAGCCTCCGTTCCTCTCCCGAGCTGCAGACCGCAGCAGATGACCTCAGTTCCTGTCCTGTGCCCCAGCCTCCTGACGGCCTAGCGCTTGAAGGCATTACAGTCCCCACTTTTTGGAAGAGGAAACTGAGGCCCTGGATTCGGATTCCGTTCTGACGTTAATTATTCAAGAAATCATCAACAAATGGCAAGAGTGAATTCCAGGATCAAATACCCAACCGCCTGGGTGTTTAGTGGGTCTCTCAAACTCAACGCATCCAATACTGAGCTGATTCTATTGACCAAATTCGCTCTTACTTCAGGCTTACCCATCTCAAGTGATGGTAAATCTTTGAGTTTTTGTTGTTGTTTTGAAACAGGGTCTTGCCTGTCGTCCAGGCTGGAGTGCAGTAGTGCAATCATAGTTCACTGCAGCCTGAACTCCTGGGCTCAAGTGATCCTCCTGCCTCAGCCTCCCCAGTAACTGGGACTACAGGCATGCACGACCATGAACAGGTTTTTGTTTTTTTTTTGTTGTTTTTTTTTTTTTTACAGAATCTCATTCTGTCACCCATGCTGGTGTACAGTGGCACAATCTCGGCTCACTGCAACCTCCACCTCCCAAGCTCAAGCAATTCTCATGCCTCAGCCTCCTGAGTAGCTGGGATTACAGGCATGCGCCACCAAACCCGGCTACTTTTTTTGTGTTTTTAGTAGAGACGGGATTTCACCGTGATGGCGAGGCTGGTCTCAAACTTTGGCCTCAAGTGATCCACGTGCCTCGGCTTCCCAAAGCACTGGGATTACAGGCCTGAGCCACTGTGCCCAGCCTAACTTTTTATTTTTTTTAGAGGCAGGGTCTCACTATGTTGCTCAGGCTGGTCCTGAACTGTGAGCCACCACACCTGGGCTGGGGTCTTCCTTGACTCCCCGCCTTCTCTCACACTCCACAAGTCACCCAGTAAGACATCCTGTTGGCTCTATCTTCAAAGCAACTCCAGAATCCAATCCCTCTCACTTCCTCCGCTGTCCCCACTTGGGTCCAGACACCGTTCCCTCCTGCTTGGACTATTACAGTGACCTCTGCATTGACCTCCTACCTTCTCCCTGTTCCCCTCAGCCTGTTTCCCACAGAGCAGCCAAAAGGACCCTGTTTCAAACCGTCCCCATATAATAGCTAGTGAGTATGTGGAGCAATCTGAACCCTCATATGCTGGTGAGGATGTAAAATGGTGAAGTCGCTTTAGGAAACAACCTGGGAGGCTGGGCGCGGAGGCTCACGCCTGTAACCCCAGCACTTTGGAAGGCTGAGGTGGGCAGATCACAAGGTCAGGAGTTCAAGACCAGCCTGGGCAACATGGTGAAACCCCGTCTCTACTAAAAATACAAAAATTAGCTGAGCGTGGTGGTGCACGCCTGTAATCCCAGCTACTTGGGAGGCTGAGGCAGGAGACTCGCTTGAACCTGGCAGGTGAAGGTTGCAGTGAGCCAAGATCGCACCACTGCATTCCAGCCTGGGTGACAGAGTGAGACTCCATCTCAAACAAACAAACAAAAACAAAACCTGGCAGTTCCTCAAAAGGTTAAACATAGAGTTAACATATGACCCAGCAATTCCACTCCTAGGCATATATCCAAGAGCAATAAAAACATACAAAAACATATATAAAAATGTTCGCAGAGGCAATATTCATAATAGTCCAAAGTGGAAACAACACACGTTCATCAATGGACATCAATTATGATGAATGGACAAACGAAATGTGGACTATCCAGACAATGGACTATCAATCATTTGTCAATAAAAGGAAATGAAGTACTAATACCTGCTACAACATGGATGAAAGTTGAAAATAGTATGCTGGCTGGGTGCGGTGGCTCGCACCTGTAACCCCAGCACTTTGGGAGGCCGAGGCGGGCAAGTTGCTTGAGCCCAGAAGTTCAAGATCAGCCTGGATAACATGGCAAGACCCTGTCTCTACAAAAAATATCAAAAAATCAGCCAGGCACGGTGGCATGTACCTGCAGTCTCAGCTTCCCAGGAGGCTGAGGTGGGAGGATCACCTGAACCCAGGAGGTAGAGGCTGCAGGGAGCCGTGATTGCACCACTACTCTCCAACCCGGGCTAAGTGAAAGAAGCCAGTCACTAAAGGCCGTGTATTATATGATTCCATTTATATGATATGTCCAGAACTAGCAAATCTATACAAGGCAAAAGTAGATTACTGGTTGCCAGGGGCTGGGAAGGTTGGAGGATGGCAGCTGTGGTGCAGTTTCTTGAGGTGCTGATGGAAATGTTTTAGAATTCATCGTGGTGATATTTGCACGACTCTGTGAATATACTAAAATACTATTTTTTTCTTTTTTTTGAGACTGAGTCTTGCTCTGCCGCCCAGGCTGAAGTTCGGTGGCATGATCTCGGCTCACTGCAAGCTCTGCCTCCCAAGTTCAAGCGATTCTCCCACCTTAGCCTCCTGAGTAGCTGGGACTACAGGCGTGCACCACCACACCCAGCTAATTTTTTTGTATTTTTAGTAGAGATGGGGTTTCACTATGTTAGCCAGGCTGGTCTTGAACTCCTGACCTCAAGTGATCTGCCCACCTCAGCCTCCTAAAGTGCTGGGATTACAGGCATGAGCCACCATGCCTGGCCACTAAAATACTGAATGTCTTTTATATTCAACATATTTAAAACCATTGAACTGTATACTTTACATGGGTAAATTTTTTGGTAGGTGAATATATCTCAATACAGCTATTAACCCTCCGCCCCACCAAAAAAAAAAAAAAAAAACTTTAAAAACTAAGTCTCTTTTATATGCTCAGAATTCTCCCATGGGTGCCAGGAAGTAAAAACCAAAATCCCCACCATAGCCCACGAGGCCCCCACGATGTGACAGTCTTTACCTCCCCTCCCTCTCACCTCCCCACTCTAGCTGGCCTCCTTGCTGTTTTGCCAACATGCCAGGCAGAGTTTTGCCTCAGGGCCTTTGCACTGTCTGTTTCCTCTGCCCAGGATATTCTTCCCCAAGATATTCATAAGTCTCACTCCTCCACCTCCTTCAGGTCTCTGTTCAAATGTCATCTTCTCAATTAGACCATTCTTTTTTTTTTTTTAGATGGAGTCTTGCTCTGTCACCCAGGCTGGAGTGCAATGGCACGATCTCGGCTCACTGCAACCTCTGCATCCCAGGTACAAGCGATTTTCCTGCCTCAGCCTCCCGAGTAGCTGGGACTACAGGCACATGCCACCACGCCTGGCTAACTTTTGTATTTTTAGTAGAGATAAGGTTTCACCATGTTGGCCAGGGTGGTCTCAAACTCCTGACCTCAGGTGATCCACCTGCCTCAGCCTCCCAAAGTGGTGGGATTACAGGCATGAGCCACCATCTTCTCAATTAGACCATTCTTGATCACTCTATTTAAAATTACACACTCCCTTGGCCAGGCACACTGGCTCATGCCTGTAATCCCAACACTTTGGGAGGCTTAGGCAGGAGAATCACTTGAGACTAGGAGTTGGAGACCAGCCTGGGCAACATGGCGAGACCCTGTCTCTACAAAAAAAAATAAAAATTAGCCATGCATGGTGGTGTGTACCTGTAGTCCAAGCTGCTTGGGAGGCTGAAGCAGAAGGATCCCTTTAGTCCAGGAGGTCAAGGTTGTAGTGAGCCATGGTTATGCCACTGCACTCCAGCCTGGATGACAAAGTGAGACCCTATCTCAAAAAATAATAAATAAAATTACAAACTCCCCGCTTCGCCACCCCACCCAATCCCCTCATATGTCTGGTCAGTTTTTCCCTATACTCATCACCTTTAACAAACTATAGAATGTATTTATTATGGTACCACCACCACCACCCCCAGCTTCCCTCCCTGTGACCCATTTCTGGTATATCCTTTTTAAGATCATGGATCCAGCAAATAGACTGTGTAGGGCACTGACTAAGGCCATGAATTCTGAAAATAGTGTGCCTGAATTTGAATCCTTGCTTTGCCACCTATAAGCTTCAGATACCTTTTTGTTTGTTTGTTTGTTTGTTTTTGAGATGGAGTCTTGCTCTGTCACCCAGGCTGGAGTTCAGTGGCGCGATCTCGGCTCACTACAACCTCCACCTCCCAGGTTCAAGCGATTCTCCTGCCTCAGCCTCCCAAGTAGGTGGGATTACAGGTGCCCACCACTACACCCGGCTATTTTATTTTATTTTATTTTTTTGAGATGGAGTCTCGCTCTGTCACCCAGGCTGGAGTGCAGTGGCCCGATCTCGGCTCACTGCAAGCTCCGCCTCCTGGGTTCACGCCACTCTCCTGCCTCAGCCTCCCGAGTAGCTGGGACTACAGGCGCCCACCACCGCACCCAGCTAATTTTTGTATTTTTAGTAGAGACAGGGTTTCACTGTGTTAGCCAGGATGGTCTCGATCTCCTGACCTCGTGATCTGCCTGCCTCAGTCTCCCAAAGTGCTGGGATTACAGGTGTGAGCCACTGCACCCGGCCTCCACACCCGGCTAATTTTTTAATTATTAGTGGAGACGGGGTTTCACCATGTTGTCCAGGCTGGTCTCGAACTGCTGACCTCGTGAGACATGCCTTTCACCTTCTGCCATGATTGTGAGCGCCCCCAGCCACGTGGAACTGTGAGTCTATGAAACCTCTTTTTCTTTAAAAATTACCCAGTCTCAGGTTATGTCTTTATCAGCAGCATGAAAACAGACTAATACAGGTGGAGAGGATTAAATGGGTCAATATGTGTAAAGTGGTGAGAATAGAGTCGAGCATGTCATAAGTGCTCACATAAGTGTTAGCTGTTATTTTTTGTAAGCACTAAAATCTTAAAAGGGAGACCCTTAAATACCCATCCATATTTACTTCAACCATTTTGGCCACTAAGTGACCTATGTAGCCCTAGACAAACAAATCTCTTCTCCTTTCTGACTTCATTTGCCCCTTTTATGGAATGAAGTTGGAGTGATTGTTCCCAAGGGCCTGCCAAGCAATAGCTTTTCCCGGAAAACTTTTAAAAATAACTTTTATTCATTATTACTCTAAGTGAAACATAGGTCTATCCCTCACCCTACCCCCACCATAGAAGCTCCGTAGGGCAGGGGCTTTCTTCCTGTTTTGTCCCCTGCTCTAACCCCAGTGCCTGGCTGGGCGCTGAAGATACAAGTGAACACAGCAGGCCTGGTCCCTGCTCTTTCCGAGCTCAAAGGGAGGTAGATCTACCCGTGTGGACTCAAAGGTCAAAGCAGCAACACACACCCATCCTTCTGACTGTGGATTCGGGTGGGGGCTGGGTCCTATCCCTGGATCCCCCTTGCCATGTGACCAGGGCAAGTAATGGCCCCTCTCTAAGCCTCCATTTACCCACCTGAGAACTGAGTATAATTTTACATACCCAATAGAAAAACAGGACGAGCACGGTGGTTCACGCCTGAAATCCTAACACTTTGGGTGGCCAAGGTGCAAGGATTGCTTGAGGCCAAGAATTCAAGGCCAGCCTGGGCAATATAGTGAGAGTTCATGTCTACAAAAAATTGGAAAATTAGCCAGGCGTTGTGGTGCACGCCTGTAGTCCCAGCTGCTCGGGGGGGTTGAGGTGGGAGGATTGCTGAAGCCCAGGAGTTTGAGGCTGCAGTGAGCTATACCACTGCACTCCAGCCTGGGTGACAGATCAAGACCCTATCTCAAAAAATAATAATAAAAAATAAGAAGGAAGGAAGGAAGGAGAAAGGAAGGAGGAAGGAAGGAAGGAAGGAAGGAAGGAAGGAAGGAAGGAAGGAAGGAAGGAAAAGAGTAAAAAGGCAATTCACATAAGAGGAAATACAAGAGCTAATAAACATCCAAAACTATGTGTTACCTCAAGGAAAAGGGAGGAAACGTGCTAATTAAAACAGAACACAGTTTCTCCCCATAAGATTTACAAAATGAAAATGATCAATATCATCTATTGTTTGGTGAAGGGGTAGAAAACAGACATCTGAAAAACTGCTGTTAGAAATGTCAGTTGGGGGCAGTGCTAATGGAAGGAAGTGTAGCAGTGTCCATTAGAAGTTCTTAAATTGGCATACTATTAATGACCAAGCAACTCTATTTCTAGGAATGGGTCCTACAAAAATACACACAGACATGCACAAAGAGGCAAATACAAGGACATTACTGTAGCAAGATTCACAATAGCAAAAGAATTGGAGAGCTGACAATAGGGTTAGATTATGAGAATCCCCATAATGGAGTCTTTTTTTTTTTTTTTTTTTGAGATAGAGTCTCACTCTGTCACCCAGGCTGGAGTGCAGTGCCATGATCTTGGCTCACTACAACCTACACCTCCCAGGTTCAAGCGATTCTCCTGCCTCAGCCTCTCGAGTAGCTGGGACTATAGGCGCACACCACCACGCCTGGTTAATTTTTGTATTTTTAGTAGAGACAAGGTTTTGCCATGTTGGCCAGGCTGGTCTCGAACTCCTGACCTCAGGTGATTCACCTGCCTCGGCTTCCCAGAGTGCTGGGATTACAGGTGTTAGCCACCTCGCCTGGCCATAATGGAGTCTTATATGCACCTATCAATAATAATATGGTGATAGGAAAATATGTTACCTAAATTTAGATGAAATGGGCCAGACATGGTGGTTCGCATCTGTAATCCTAACACTTTGGGAGGCCAAGGCAAGAGGATCACTTCAGCCTACGAGTTCAAGACCAGCCTGGGCAGCATAAGGAGACCCCATCTCTACAAAAAGTTTAAAAATAGCTAGGCAGGGTGGCGTGCACCTCGGTTCCCAGCTACTCAGGAGGCTGAAGTGGGAGGATTGTTTGAGCCTGAGGGGTTGATGCTGCAGTGAGTCGTGATCACACCACTGCTCTCTAGCCTGGGTAATAGAACAAGACCCCATCTCAAAAAATAAAAGAAAAAATAAGTAGATTTAGACGAAATGGACAAATTCTTAGATGAACAGGGCCTAGCAAAACTGACACAAGAAAAAATAGAAAACCTAAATAGTACTATATCAAAGAAATTCAATCCTTAATTTAAACCCTCCCCATAAAGAAATCTCCAGGCACAGATGATTTCACACAAAAAAGTGATAAACACTGCATACATACAGTTCAATTTATGTAAATATATAATTTCACACATATATTACATATATAACTATATGTATATTCATACATATATATTTATATAGTTATTTAGATTCATATATACATGCAAACACATAAAGAAACATGGGAGGATGCACAACAGACTGCTGATTATGATGGCCGTGACAGAGGGGATTTAGGGACTATTTCCTGTGCTGTTCCCATTTTTGTGAAAACATAATTTTTGTTTGTTTTTTGAGACAGGGTCTTGCTTGTCATCCAGGCTGGCGTGCAGTGGCACAATCATGGCTCACTGCAGCCTGGGCCTCCCAGACTCACGTGATTCTCCCACCTCAGCCTCCTGAGCAGCTGATAGTACAGTAATGACCTACCACGCCTGGCTAGTTTTTGTATTTTCTATAGAGATTTTGTTTTGTTTTTTTTTTTTTTTTTTGAGATGGAGTCTCGCTCTGTCACCCAGGCTGAAGTGCAGTGGCGCGATCTCGGCTCACTGCAAACTCTGCCTCCCGGGTTCACGCCACTCTCCTGCCTCAGCCTCCCAAGTAGCTGGGACTACAGGCGCCCACCACCACGCCCGGCTATTTTTTTGTATTTTTAGTAGAGACGGGGTTTCACCGTGTTAGCCAGGGTGGTCTCGATCTCCTGACCTCGTGATCCTCCTGCCTCGGCCTCCCAAAGTGCTGGGATTACAGGCATGAGCCACCGCGCTCGGCCTAGAGATGGGGTTTCACCATGTTGCCCAAGCTGGTCTTGAACTCCTGGGCTCAAGATATCCCCCTACCTCTGCCTCCCAAAGTGCTGGGATTACAGGCATGAGCCATCACATCCCGCCTGAAATCGTATTTATGACCAAACATAACCCAATCAAAGGTTAGATTCCTTGATGTAAAATAGCCAATGGTAGGAAGATGATGTTGAGATTCACCCTGGGATGTCCCTGGAAACTGTCATATCCACAGCAAACAGAAGTTGCTCAATAAATGTTAGTCCAAAGGAAAAAGAGCATTTCTCCCATTTAATCATTCAATGAGAGTCCACCACATATATTACACTGTGCATTTATTTACAAAGAGGTTAGAGAAACACAGAATCTGGCCCCCCTTTGCACTGGGGAGTCACCATCGTCATAATAAATACAGTAATTTTAAAAAAGAAAAAAAAATACTAGATTGGAACAGCTGAGGGTCATCAGGCTTCCCCCATTCCCTCTCACAGGGAGTGGGGGGCATGAGATAGAAACCATCTTCCTTCCCCTCTTCTACCTCTGAATCCTCCATAATTGTCCAAGGATCGAGGTGAAAGAGTCCTTCTTTCCAGGTGTTGCCAACCCCTACGTGACCCTCAAAACCCCCAAATCAGTGCTCCTTCCCTTCCCAGGGCACTCTGCAGGAATCACCTGAGTCAGACACAGAGTCTCTGACCAGGGTGCCAAGGGGATATCTTAAGGGTCCAGGGACATGGAGGGGGCACTTTGTGAATGAGAGGGGGGCATAGCTGGGCAAGGAAAGGAGGAATGAGAGGGCTCATCAGGAATGAGAGAGCGGTGAAGGGGAACAAACAGACTAGGCTTCTAAACTAAAACGGGGAAATTCAAACCGAATTACCCCTTTTGCATACATGGACACTTACTGTACAGATGAGGAAAGTGACGCCCAGAGAAGGGGAACTGTCTTGCCCAAGGGCTTCCAAGCTAGAAGCTGAACTGGGTCAAACAGGGCTCCTCCCCATTCCTCTCGGTGGTGGTGGGGGAGCCTTTTCAACCAAGACTGCTAGGAGTGGGGAGAGTGAGGGGGGTCTTTGGAAGCAGAGAAAACGATGGTCTTTGGAAGGTAGATGTAGAAGGGTCAGTGGTTGGGAGTGTGGAGGTGCAGAGGCCATGAAGGGGGAGACCAAGCAAATCCCCAAACTCACACTGTAGTCATGACCTTGAGAGAACCCGAACGGAAACGCAATATCTTTTTCTTGAGTGCGTGGGAAGCTTTGATCTTCACGAAGACTTTGGCGGGGCCTGCGGGCGCCCCTGCACCTGCTCCGCCCCCGGAGGCCGCGGTGGCCGCCACCAGCTGCTGCGGCCACACGAGGCCACCGCTGCCGTCTGAGTCGCTGGAGGCAGAGCTGAAGGCAGGCGATTCTCCCTCGCTGGCGCTCGATTCGCTCTCCCCATACCCCCCGCCGACGCCTCCCGCAGGCCCCCGGCGTCCCAGGGGCCCCAGGCGCCCGGCCGAGCACTCGGAGTCGCTGCCCGCGCAGCCGTAGAGCAGACGACGCTGGGGAGCTGACGGGGACGGGCCGGGACCGGGAACACGCGCCGCAGGGGCTCGGGGCCGCACGCGGCGCCCATCGGCAGCATCGATCTCCGCAGTGGAGCGCCAGCGACGGCAAGACCCTGAGGCCTGGGCCGCCAACGTGGGCGCTGGGCCGCGGCGTGGCCGTGGAGGCCGAGGCTCTTCCCGCTCCGCCGTTGGGTACTTGGGGGGCCCCGAAGGGACCGCAGAGGCGCGGCCCAGCAGGCTGGTCTCGGACTGGGAGCGCGAGGCCTTGCGGGCCCTGGGCGAGCCACGGCGGCCTGAGGCCTCGGCCATGCGTCCACGGCGGCCAGCGGCCCGGGGACGCTCCCGGGGCGGTGACTGCTCCACGCTGCGGCCGCGGGTCAGTGGCGGCGGTTTGCGGCGGGCGGCGCGGCCAGGGAGGCCTCGGGTGGCCGCCTGCGCGCCCGGGATGTACTGCGCCTTCACCAAGCGGCCCTCGGCCGGGCTGTCAGGGGGCGAGGGGGCGGCGGGCGGCGCAGCGGGCTCGGGTGCAGCCTCCGACTCCCACGACGACGCCCAGGCGCGGCTCAAGGCGGCAGGGCTGGTGGGGTGGCCCCCGACGCGCTCCAACGAGGGCTCCCGCGCGGGCCGCGCGCTGCCGGGGGACGGAGACGCGTCGGGCGGCCGCTGGCGCACGCTGTTCTGGCGCCGCGGGCCGCCGTCCGCGCCCCCGGGACTGGTCCGGGGCTGGCCCGCCCCCCGGCGGCGGCGCCTGCGCAGGAGCGCCGAGATGTAGCCGTCCAGGGGCCGCCCCGCGCCCCCTGCGTCGGGCGAGTCGGTGGGAGGGCGGCCGCAGGGCCGCGGGCTGCGCATCGCCACAGCGTGCAGGGGGCTGGGCGTCAGAAAGGGCCCGGCGCGGGCCCGCCGCTCCGCCGAGGAGCAGGCCTCCGGGCCGGCGGACCCCCCTGCCGTCGGGTAGGGCGCTGAGAAGGACCGCGGCACCGCTGCCCGCGCGCCCACCACCTCCGGAGCGCTGGGGCTGGCGTCTCCTAGGGAAGGAAGGCCAAAAAAAAAAAAAAAAAAAAGGAAGAGAGTGGAGGGCCTCTCAAAGTCCTTTCCTATTTCCCATCCAGCCTGGAAGAGGGGGGTTGCCTCCCTCCCTTCCATCATCTCAGCAAAATCCCTGCTGTCACACCTTCCTTCTCGTAAAATTCATAATAAAATCTTTACAGGGTCCTACAAGACCCTGCATGACTTGTCCTGCCTCTGCCTCTCCAACTCTCACAACATCTTACCCTCTTACCCCCCCCCCCTTTTTTTTTTTTTTTGAGACAGAGTCTCGCTCTGTCGCCCAGGCTGGAGTGCAGTAGCCCGATCTCGGCTCACTGCAAGCTCCGCCTCCCGGGTTCATGCCATTCTCCTCCTGAGTAGCTGGGACTACAGGCGCCCACCACCACGCCCGGCTAATTTTTTTGTATTTTTAGTAGAGACGGGGTTTCACCGTGTTCGCCAGGATGGTCTCGATCTCCTGACCTCGTGATCCTCCCGCCTCAGCCTCCCAAAGTGCTGGGATTACAGGTGTGAGCCACCGCACCTGGCCTTTTTTTTTTTTAGACAGGTTCTTGCTTGCTCTGTCACCCAGGCGGGAGTGCAGTGGCGCAATCATAGCTCACTGCAGTCTCCAGCTCCTGGGCTCAAGGGATCCTCCCGCCTTATCTTCCTGAGCAGCTGGGACTACAGGAACGCATCCCATGCCCTGCTGATTTTTTCATTTTTTGTAGGGATGGGGTCTCACTGTGTTGCCCAGTCTGGTCTCCAACTCCCAGGCTCAAATAATCCTCCCGCCTCAGCCTCCTAAAGTGCTGGGATTACAGGCACGAGCCACTGGGCTGACCCTTCTCCTCTATTTATAGGACTCCAGCCACACTGGCCTCCTGAAAGCAGGCGCCAGTCACATTCTGGCCTCAGAGCCTTTGTGCTTCCCATTCCAGATTCCAGATTCCCAGAATACTCTTCCTCCTGGATATCTGCTAGGTCCACTCCCCAACTTAGTTCAGGGCACAACTCAAATGTTACAGTCTCAGTGAGGCCCTCCCCGGCCATATTTTCTAAAATTGCACTTCCCTCCCCAAACTCAAAGGGACACTTCTGAGTCCCTTTCCCTGGCTTATTTCTTGTCATAGCACGTGGCATTATTTTGTACCCTAGATATTTTACTTATTTATCCTGGTTTGTTTGTTTATTTATTTTAGACGAAGTCTCGCTCTGTCACCCAGGCTGGAGTGCAGTGGCATGATCGCAGCTCACTGCAATCTCTGCCACCTGGGTTCAAGCGATTCTCCTGCCTCAGCCTCCCAAGTAGCTGGGATTATAGGCACGCGCCACCATGCCCAGCTAATTTTTGTATTTTTTTGTAGAAACAGGGTTTCACCATGTTGGTCAGGCTGGTCTGGAACTCCTGACCTCGTAATCTGCCCGCCTCGGCCTCCCAAAGTGCTGGGATTACAGGCATGAGCCACCGCGCCTGGCCATTTATCCTGTATTTTATCTATTCCTCCAACTAGGCTGGCAGTTTCCTGAGGGCAGGGATTTGCCTGTTTTGTTCATTACTGTTCATTTTGTTCATTGCTCCTGGGATACTGCTAGATAGCACATAGTGGGGGCTCAAAAACTTACTTGTATGAATGAATGACAGCAGTTCCTGTTTACCAGTGACTGCCATGCACCAAGTCCAATGGCTTAGAGCAGAGGCTCACTGAATATTCAAAAATATCCCTTGGGGCGGGCACTGTGTGTATGTGTGTGTGTGTGTGTGTGTGTGTGTGTGTGTGTGTGTGTGTGTGTTGTGTGTGTGTGTGTGTGTGTGTGTGTGTGTGTGTGTGTGTGTGTGTTTGGTTGGCTTTTTACTTTTATTTTTTTGAGGCAGAGTCTTGCTCTGTCACCCAGGCTGGAGTGCAGTGACACCATCTCAGCTCACTGCAACCTCTGCCTCCCAGGAGAAGCAATTCTCCTTCCTCAGCCTCCCAAGTAGCTGGGATACAGGCATGCGCCACAATGCCTGGCTATTAAGGCACTGTTATTATTCCATTTTATTTATATTTATTTATTTATTTATTATTTTTATTATTTTTATTTTTTGAGACAGAGTCTCCCTCTGTCACCCTGGCTAGAGTGCAGTGGCTCCATCTTGGCTCACTGCAACCTTCACCTCCCAGGTTCAAGCAATTCTCCTGTTTCAGTCTTCAGAGTAGCTGAGACTAGAGGCACACGCCACCACGCCCAGCTAAGTTTTGTATTTTTAGTAGAGACAGGGTTTTACCATATTGGTCAGGTTGGTCTCGAACTCCTGATCTCAGGTGATCCACCTGCTTTGGCCTCCCAAAGTGTTGGGATTACAGGCATGAGCCACTGTGCCCAGCCTATTTATTTATTTATTTTGAGACAGAGTCTTGCTCTGTCACCCAGACTGGAGTGCAGTGGCACAATCTTGGCTCACTGCAACCTCCACCTCCCACGTTCAAGTGATCCTCCCACCTCAGCCTCCTGAGTAGCTGGAATTACAGGTGTTCGCTACCACGCCCAACTAATTTTTGTATAGACGGGGTTTCACTATGTTGACCAGGCTGGTCTTGATCTCCTGGCCTCAAGTGATCTGCCCACCTCCCAAAGTGCTGGGATTACAGGCATGAGCCACCACATCCAGCCATATTTCATTTTAACAGATGGAAAAACAGAGGCCCAGAAATAACAGACCTGCTCATAATCATGTGAAAAGGAAATGTCACAGCCGGAACTGGAATCCAGGCCCGATTCAGAAGTCTGTGCCCACAACCATCCTCTTACTGTCCTTTCCCTGGCCCCAGGGCCCCACCCTCACCCATCTTACCTAGGGACTTGGGCCTCTCGCTGGCATAGATGCCCCGGGGCTCAGAGGGACCCAGGCGACCATAGGAGCTGGATCCAGAGAAGCCACTGTCCCCACAGAAGGTTGAGGGTGGTGAATCTGGACCTCCTGTAGAGCTGGGATCTTCATAGAAGCCTGAATTTCCGGGAGAAGCAGAGAGACTTCAGGGGGTTTGGGTGGGAAACCAGAGCTGGGGAAAGGAGGAGATGGCATGGGAGAGACATGGGGGGCCTGAGAAATAGGGATATGGGGAACATGGAGGCGTCCCAGGCGGACCCTACCCCTCCATCCATGCTCACCTGAGCTACGCCCGCTCTCCTGTTCCAGGCCCCCAGACTCCAGGCTCAGGTCTCCCAGCTGCTGGCCCAGGTCCCAGACGAGACCAGGCAGGGCCTCCTGAAGGCATAGGGAGAGAAGGATGGTCAGAAGGCCCCCAGTCCTCTGCTGACTGGTCCCCTATTCCACAAGCCCATGGGCAGAGTTTCACTTTGACAATGAGGCTCTCGCTTCAAAGGATAAAAGCAGTACCTGAGTCCCAGGACCCCCTCAAGATCTGTGTCCCTTCATCCCCATTGGAAAGTCCTTCTGACATTCTAACTCCAGTCCTTCATGCTGCAGCCCCATCTCATTCCCTCTCAGGTGTGATGAGGCCTCAGAAAACCCCCATCTCTTGCCCCCTCTTTATCTGTTGCTCTCCCCAATCTGTGCTCAGAGCCCCTCAACCCTGATTAGAATGTCCCTCCTTGAGTCTAACTTCAGGGATTGCTGTAAGGACAGTTTACTGCTAAAAGGTGGTGTCTAGGACCCCCAGATCCCTTAGTCATAGGTCTACCTTCTTCTCCAAGTTTTTCTTTTTTTATTTTATTTTATTTATTTATTTATTTATTTATTTATTTATTTATTTATTTATTTATTTTGAGACAGGGTCTCACTCTGTCGCCTAGGCTAGAGGGCAGTGGAGTGATCCCAGCTCACTGCAGCCTCTACTTCCCGGGATCAGGCAATCCACCCACCTCAGCCTCCTGAGTAGCTGGGATTACAGGCGCCCGCCACCATGCCCAGATAATTTTTGTGTTTTCAGTAGAGGCAGGGTTTCACCATGTTGCCCAGGCTGGTCTTGAACTGCTGACCTCAGGTGATCCACCCGCCTCAGCCTCTCAAAGTGCTGGGATTACAGGTGTGAGCCACTGCGCCCGGCCTCTCCCCGTCTTTGACCTTCTCTCTCAGATACGCCCATTGCCCCTTATCACCAAGAGAAGGTCCTTTCGTGAGTCTTCCATAAGTCCTTCCTGCTTCAGATCACCTCTTCCCCCACATGGGTAAAATAGGCTGACCACGATTCATATACCTCTTTGCTCTCCCTTCAGAAAGAACCTCCCAAGCCTCCTAGACAGTCCTGTGAGTCTAGCCTTACTGGTACTGCAGCAGCCATCCCAGCACGTTCCTTTGCCCTAGAGACCACATCCTCCTTCTGCCTTTGGTCCACTCCCACCAGGAAGCTCCAGTGGGTCTACCGTTCCTCATCGCCATAAGAAATTTCCGGGAGTCAGGCTGGGCACAGTGGCTCACGCCTGTAATCCCAGCACTTTGGGAGGCCGAGGCGGGCGGATCACATGAGGTCGGGAGTTGGAACCAGCCTGGCCAATATGGTGAAACCTCGTCTCCATTAAAAATACAAAAACTAGCGGGGTGTGGCGGCTTGTGCCTATAGTCCCAGCTACTAGAGAGGCTGAGGCGGGAGGATTGCTTGAGCCCAGGAGGCAGAGGTTGCACGTGAGCCGAGATCACACGATTGCACTCCAGCATGGGCAACACAGCGAGACTCTGTCAAAAAAAAAAAAAGGAAAAAAGAAAAAGAAATTTCCGTGAGTCTACCCTGGATCCTTCTTGCTGCAGAAAAGAGCACTTCTCATCAGATGTGAATTAATGAAGGTGAAAACACTTTTAGGGGAGTGACCGTGACAAGAAGTGGGGTAAGGGCTGAAGCAACACGGATGGGGTCTCCAATTCATTAGGACTTAACCTCATTTTAGAAAAGAGAGGGTCAGAGCCAGAAAAAGTCTCACATGGGTCTGAGTGAGGCTGGATAGCAGCAGGCAGCCTTGGGCTGACGGTTGACCCTCAGACAAAAGCGGCTTGTGTGGACGGCAGGAGGGAGGGAAGTGGGGAGGAGGGTTTAGGAGGGCAGGCACCCAGCCCTGCCTATTTAGGGCAGAAAGACTGGCCGGCTCCCCGGCAGCCATAACCCCCGCCCTGTCCCAGTCTCTCCAGGGCCCAGCCTCTCCCCTCCCCCTAGAACAGAAGCCCCCATCCGGGCCTGTTTATTGGAGGAAGGTCAACAAATCCTTCCACTCTGGGCTCCTGCCCTGGGTATATTGAGATGCTCACAATGAAGTCATCTTTAAGCGGAACTCAAAAAAGCAGCTGAATTGTGCAGCATCAGGAAGTAGCTAAAAAAATCTCTCGGACCTACCATGTACCCCATGTCACGTCCCCCACAAATCACTGGCATGCTCACTCCCCTCTAGCCACGCCTGGCCTTGCCACCGTCCCTCGAACATACCATGTATGCTTCTACCTCGGGAGAATGTTTCCCCCACATACCTTCCTTGCTTCATTCAGATATTTGGTGACCTGATCTCTTCTCTGACACCTTTCCAAAATAGCTCCCCTGTCATTGTGCACCCCGTTGCCCTGCTTTTCAGGTTTTTTCTACATATAAGTAATGACCCCTTGATTTAAAATTATACATCAGGCCGGGCTCGGTGGCTCACGCCTGTAATCCCAGCACCTTGGGAGGCCAAAGCAGGGAGGATCACTTGAGGTCAGGAGTTCAAGATCAGCCTGGCCAACATGGTGAAATCCCGTCTCTACTGAAAATACAAACAATAGCCAGGTATGGTGGTGCATGCCTGTAATCCCAGCTACCCAAGAGGCTGAAGCAGGAGAATTGCTTGAACCAGGGAGGCGGAGGTTGCAGTGAGCCGAGATCACGCCACTGCACTCCAGCCTGGGCGACAGTAAGACTTCGTCTCCAAAAACAACTAAAATAAAATAAAATTATACATCAAGGTGTCATTTGTTTGTTGAATCTCTCACTAGAATGTCAGCCCTAGGAACGCAGAGATTTCTGTCTGTTTAGCTCACAGGTGCACCCCCACCCAGTGCCTAGAACAGTGCCTGGCACAAAGTGGGTGCTCAGGAAATATTTAATGGGCTGGGTGTGGTGGCTTATGCCTATCATCCCAGTACTCTGGAAGTGCCAAGGCAGGAGGATCGCTTGAGGCTGAGAGTTCAAGACCAGCCTAGGCGACATAGTGAGACCCAGTCTCTCTCTCTCTCTCTCTTTCTCAATCTCTCTGTCTCTCTCTGTATATATATATATATATATATATATATATATATATGAAATTTATTTATTTATTTATTTATTTTTGAGATGGAATCTAGCTCTGCCACTCAGGCTGGAGTGCAGTGGTGCAGCCTCCACCTCCCAGGTTCAAGTGATTTTTTTTTTGCCTCAGCCTCCCAAGCAGCTAGGATTACAAGCATGTCCCACCACACTTGGCTAATTTTTGTGTTTTTAGTAGAGACGGGGTTTCATCATGTTGGCCAGGTTGGTCTCGAACTCCTGACCACAAGTCATCCACCCATCTCAGCCTTCCAAAGTGCTGGGATTACATGCGTGAGCCACTGTGCCTGGTCTTTTTTATTTTATTTTTGAGACAAGGTCTCACTGTCTCACCAGGCTGGACTGCAGTGGCACAATCACGGCTCACTGCAGCCTTCACCTCCTGGGCTCCGGTGATTCTACCACCTCAGCCTCCCAAGTAGCTGGGACTACAGGCGCATGCCACCACGCCCCGCTAATTTTTGTATTTTTTTGTAGAGACAGGGTCTCCCTCTGGTGCATAGGCTTGTCTCGAACTCCTGGGCTCGAGCAGTCCTCCCACCTCCATCTCTTAAAGTGCTGGGATTGCAGGCATGAGCCACTGCACCCAGCTGTCTATTTTTTAAAAAGAAATATTAGATGAAGGAATGAATGTATACAATGGAATACTATACAGCTGTTAAAATGGAACGAGTCAAATTTCTATATAGAATCATTACCAAGATATAGCATTGAGCGGAAAGAGAAAAGTGCAGAATATATATAGTATGAGTGACTCAGAATTACCTGGAGGGCTTGTGAAAGCCCAAATGACTGAGTCCCAATTCCAGAGCTTTTGATTCCAGCCTGCAGTCGGGCCCAAGTAGTTGTATGGCTAACAAGTTCCATGTGATGTGGTGCTGCTGGCTAGGAGGCCACACTTTGACTGGCATAGTCTCTGGGACCTCACCCAAGAAACTAGAATTTGTAAAAAGCAAAGCTTTGACAAAAGCTCTATGTTTTTTTGGTATGTAAACAGTTTCTGTTAGGAGATATGTTGGAAGAGGTCTGGGAGGTGACACTAAGGTGACAATGATGGTGACCTCAGGGGATAGGTTGGATTTAGGGGCACCAGGGAGGAATGAGGGGATTGGATGGTGGAAGGAAGTGTTTAAGGAGGCATGACTTGGCATCACATTAAGCTCTGCTGCTCCCCAGCTGTGTGACCTTGGGTGGGTGACTACCTCTCTGGGCTTCAGTTTCCTTATCTATAACTGGGCATCATAGAACCATCTCCTGGAGGTTATTGTGAGGATTAAATGAGTTTCTTTTGACACATAATAAATCTCAGTTTGTATGATTACAGGAAAGCTATGAATTTCTTACAAGGAAAATAGAAAATGTTTCCATTGTTTAATTAAAAATAAATGTAGGTGTCGGGTGCAGTGGCTCACGCCTGTAATCCCAACAACTTTGGGAGGCCGAGGCGGGAGGATCACTTGAGGCTAGGAATTCAAGACCAGCCTGGCCAACATGGTGAAAGCCCATCTCCACTAAAAATACAAAAATTAGCCAGGGGTGATGGTGCATGCCTTTAATTCCAGCTACTCGGGAGGCTGAGGCAGGAGAATCGCTTGAATCCAGGAGGTGGAGGTTGCAGTGAGCTGAGAATCACTTGAACCTAGGAGGTGGAGGTTGCAGTGAGCAGAGATTGTGCCATTGCACTCTGGCCTGGGTGACAGAGCAAGATTCTGTCTCAATGAATAAATAAATAAAGGCCAGGTACAGTAGCTCACACCTGCAATCCCAGTGCTTTGAGAGGCTGAGGCAGAAGGACTGCTTGAGCCCAGGAGTTGGAGACCAGCCTGAACAACATAGCAAGACCTCATATCTTTTAAAAAAAAAAAAAAATTAGCCAAGTGTGGTGGCGTGTATCTGTAGTCCTAGCTTCTTGGGAGACTGAGGCAGGAGGATTGCTTGAGGCCGAGTTAGAGGCTGCAGTGAGCTATGATTGCACCACTACACTTCAGCCTGAGAGACTTTGTCTCTAAAAATAAATGAATAAATAAATATATCATTTAAAAATACATAAATAAACGTGAAAGGATGGACTTTTTGGTAAGTTCTGCCAAGTCTAATTCTGGTTCTTCCATTATAAGGAAGAGCAGAAATTAAGGAGACAGACAGGAGATGCCTCCTCCTCTCCAGCGCCTAGACACCCCCCAAAAATATTCCAAGTCTATACCCCTCTGTTTGCAAGTCTGGTCTCATTCCTTCCAGTTGCAAAAGGATGAATCTTTAAAAGATTAGAAAGTCCTTGGTCAGGCCGGGCGTGGTGGCTCAAGCCTGTAATCCCAGCACTTTGGGAGGCCGAGGCAGGCGGATCACGAGGTCAGGAGATCGAGACCATCCTGGCTAACACGGTGAAACCCCGTCTCTACTAAAAATACAAAAAATTAGCCGGGCGTGTTGGCGGGCGCCTGTAGTCCCAGCTACTCGGGAGGCTGAGGCAGGAGAATGGCATGAACCCGGGAGGCGGAGCTTGCAGTGAGCCTAGATCGCGCCACTGCACTCCAGCCTGGGAGACAGCGAGACTCCGTCTCAAAAAAAAAAAAAGAACGTCCTTGGCCTGAGTCTGGCTCCCTGCCTCCTCACGGTGCCCCTCATCCTTTCTCTGCAGGCTTAATGAGTGTGGTTAGGACCCCTGGAGACCCCTTTGCCCAAACTTTCCTTACCTTGGTTTCTTCCCTCACATACCCCTCATTGGTATACAATGCCCATTTCTATTAGGAAGTCCTTCTGCAAGTTTAACTTAAGTTCTTCTTGCTGAAAGGAACCTTTTTCCTTCTTGAGAGCAAGCAGGACCCAGGGAGCCCCTGCCCTCACCCAGGATTCCTGCCTCTCTTCTCCGCAACACTCCTGATCTTTACCTGGTATCCCCATCATTCCTATTAGAAAGTAATCAAGTCTGGCTTCAGTCTTTCTTGCCTTGAAGGAAGTGTATTCCTGGCAGGGGCTGGGGGTCAGAGGATAAGTCATAAGACAAGGGTCGGGGGATCAGAGGAAGCCCTCACCCGCTCTTCAGAGGGACCCAGGAACCCCCAGCACTAGAGAAGTTTATATTTAGTGCTTCTCTGCTCCTCCTCCTCCCCCCGCCTGCCACCGCCTCCTCCCTGATGCTGGGACAAGCTTTGCCTAGAGACTGGGGGGTGGGGGGACAGGCCTCTCCACTATCAGCTCATGCCGGGAGGACAGAGGGCTGGGGGGGCGGGGAGGGGACAGAGGGACCGAGGAGAGGGAGACTGAAGGGCAGAGATGGGGAAGGTGAAGGGTGAAAAGGGGAGAGACCGAGGGCAGAGCGGGAGAGGACACAGCTACCCACAGCTACCCCATCCTCATGCCTCGCCTTCTCCTTGTCAGGATGGAAGGCGCCTTCCCAGCCGAGCCGGCTTGGGGTGGGGGGAGCTAGCGAAGGCCCCCACAATCCGTCTCTAACTTTGGGAGGGGGCGGGGCCTCCCACAGCTGTTTCTGTTTCCAGAAAAGAATGTGCAGGGGGGTCCCACTCCTGAGACGGGGAGGGGCCGGGCGTGCAGCCCCGGGAGTCTGGCTTCAGTCTTCCTCCCCAGTCCCCATCTGGGGAGGGGGCGGTCGAGGTCAGCGGCGGGGAGAGCCCCCTCCACTGCCACCTCGGCTCAGGTTTCCCGAAACGGGAAGCTCTGGCCACACACAGGCTTGGGGATGGGGATCTGCCGTGGAGCCAGGGTGTGCGGGCTGGGGGGAGGGGAAGAGAGACTGAGCCTGGGACGTCGGGCAAGAAGAAAAGAGCGAGGTGCAGACAGGCAGGAAGGGAAGGCCAAGGAGACAGATGCAGAGGGACACAGAGATCACAGAGACAGAGAGACAGGATGAAGAAAGAGAAGCAGACACAGAAAGTCACAGGGATGTGGCAGGACGGAGAGAGTGACAGAACCCCAGGACGAGGTCGGGAGACTCAAGGAATGACATAGAAAGGGGAGAGGCATGGGGCCTCCTCAAGTCATTCCGGAGACCTCTGCCCATCTTCCACCATGAGAACACCCAGAGTCCAGAAGTCTCCCCCAGGCGCTGCCTCCACCTGCCTCCCCTTGGGTCAAGGAGAGCTGGGGCCAGGTAGGAAGCAGGGGAAATGTCACCAAAGGGTCAAAATCCCAGTGGGGGGTCCTCAGGGACTGTGAGCTTCCTCTCAGCAGTGGTCCCTCCCTCTGGAGGCCCTGAGATTCCCCTCCTCCCACCCCGCCCCCTCCAGAGATCTCCAAGCACACCAGGACTTAGGGAAGATGGAGCCCTGGTGGCGGGGCCCAGAGAAGGGCATGTTTGGCGCCTGGCTGTGTGACCTTGGGTGAGTCGCTTGCTCTCTCTGAGCCTCAATTTCTCTCTCTGTTAAATGGGGACTATCACCCCCTGTTTCCCAAGCCGCAAGAAGACAACGCCTGAAAAGTACCCGGTCTCGGGTTTGACACATACTTGGCGCCCAGAAGGGTTTTCTTTGGGGAAGGGGTGTAAGGGATAGGGCCTGTGTTTCTCACGAGGCCCCAGTGGGGGCGATGCAGTTCCCCCTCCCCCGATTTGGGGGCGGGGAGGCCAGGTCCGGCCCGACGCCGGAACTCCGGGGTCTCCAGCCCCACCCCCTGTCCTTTCTCACTCCCTGCCTACCCGGGTCCCCAACCCCCGCCCGGGTGTCTGAGCATCCAACCGAGACAGACAGACACAGACGGGGGTGGAGGGACGGACGGACAGGCAGCCCCTTACCAGCTGCTCCTCCAGGGCCGCTGCGGCCCGACGCGCCGCTGCCGCATCTTCATCCTCATCGGCGTCCTCCTCGTCCTCGGCCTCGGCGCCCCCCATTCCGGGCTGGGCCAGCCGCAGCGCCTGCTGCACGCGGTACTCCTGCCTCTCCCGGAGCCAATGTAACTCGCAGAGCCCGGCCAGGCTACCCTCCAGCCAGCCCCGCAGCCGGCCCCGCTCAGGGCTCACCGGGAACGAGAAGGCCCGGATCATGGCTGCGGCCCCCCGCCCCAGCCCGGCCGGGCCCCGCGGCCACCCCTCTCCCGGTCCCACCTCCCCGCCCCAGCAGCCTGCCCGCCCGCCCGCTGGCCGGGCTGTCACCGTCTCATCTGCATAGGCGCCCGCCCATTGGGCCGCCCACCCGCGCCTTATCTGCATGGACACGCCCCCAGCGACCGAGCAACAGCCGCCTATTGGAGAATAACCTCCCTGACGAAGACTCTCGGCGGTGCAACTGCACCGCCCAACACGACGCATGCTCGCAACAGCCTACTCGCTCCGCTCGCCACGCCCCCTCCGTGCAACTGCCTCGGGGCCCTGGCCTCGCCCCGCACGCGTCACAATGAAACAAGCCCGCCCTTGCTTCAATGCCATTGGTCTGTGCCTGGCCGGTCCTGCAGCAGGTTCCACCCTCTTGCGGGCGAGCTCTGGCTACCATTGGACTGTCCGGCGCGAGGGGAAGGGTGATCTATAAATAGGGAATGGGTCCACGTGACAGTTTGGCAGCTGCTCCTACCTCTCCACCCCGCCCAGCCTTCAGCTTGTGAGGCTGCGCAAGGGGAGAAAAGGGTTAGGGGGTCCAGCCCTGACTTCGCCTCCTCTTCCAAGAAGCCTTCCCAGACACTCAGCTGTAAAACCAGACGGACGTCCTCCGATAAAATTGTTTCTACGTAGGGCCGGCTTCACCGGCTTGGAATCCACTTAGAAGGGTCTTCGCGCTTGGTTGAATGTTCTGCAATTTCTGTCTTGAAATTTTTAGTTTTTAGTAAGGGGCCCCTTATTTTCACTTTGCACTAGGCCAAATATGTAGCCGGTCTTGCTGCTAAGAGTCTAAGATCGATTGCATTCCAAATTCTGGAATTATAAGACCCTGGGTGGAAGATTCTATGCTTTGACCAGAAGAGAGTCTAAGCAGCTTTTGTCTCCCAGGTGCTAGGAGGCTGTGTGCTCATCATTCTTCCATTCCAGGGGCCTTTGTTCTACGTTCTAAGGGGCTTTGTTCTCAGCCTTCTATGATGCTCTATTCTCAACGTTCTCTGGTCCTAGGAGTCTGAGCCTGACATTCGTTTCCAAGGCTTCCTGCTGTCTCTCCAGGCTCCGCAAGCAGGGCTGGGGCACCCTCAGGCGGCCAACCTGTGTCACTACGCCGAGCCTGCCTCTACCAACTTGCAAGACCTAGCTCTAGTATTCATACTCATCTCTCAGACAGACCTTGACTCCCTAAAAGCCAAGGCCCAGAAGATCATACGAGAAATTCCCTCTTTTATGATTCCCCGTGCACGAAGTGACCTTCTGGTGGTGAGATGGAGAGAAATTGATAGTGGCGATAGGCAGCAAAGTCTCCAGGAGCCAGACTTCCTCGGGGTGAGTCACGGATCTGTCACTTTCCAGCTGTGTGACCTTGGAAAACTTACTTAACCTCTCTGTGCCACCGTTTCTTCATCTGATCACGGGACCATAATACTGGCTGCCTCATAGGGTTGTTCTGAGGATTCAATGAAATGTATCAGGTACTTGGGGCAGTTCCATGGATCGAGAGCCACAGAAGGGTTTGATAACGGCCGGGCGCGGTGGCTCACGCTTGTAATCCCAGCACTTTGGGAGGCCGAGGCGGGCGGATAACGAGGTCAGGAGATCGAGACCAGGGTGAAACCCCGTCTCTACTAAAAAAAAATACAAAAAAAATTAGCCGGGCGTGGTGGCGGGCGCCTGTAGTCCTAGCTACTCGGAGAGGCTGAGGCAGGAGAATGGCGTGAACCCAGGAGGCGGAGCTTGCAGTGAGCCGAGATTGCGCCACTGCACTCCAGCCTGGGTGACAGAGCCAGACTCCGTCTCAAAAAAAAAAAAAAAAAAAAAGAAGGGTTTGATAAATAAGCTTAAAAACTAATCTAGTAAGTTTCAGGGGGAAAATGTCTTGAAATTTATTAGAGAAAACTTTTATTCAGTCTTCTTCTTGTTCAAAATAGACTTAGAAAATTAGTCGGGTGTGGTGGTGCACACGGGTAGCTCCAGCTACTTGGGAGGCTGAGGCGGGAGGATCACTTGATTTCCTTTTTAACTTCTTGATGCTTTTATTAATGATGATGCCAAAAGATTTCTGGACAATCAGCCAGGCGCGGTGGCTCACGTCTGTAATCCCAGCACTTTGGGAGGCTGAGGCGGGCAGATGACCTGAGGTCAGGAGTTCAGATCAGCCTGGCCAACATGGCGAAACCCCATCTGTACTAAAAATACAAAAATTAGCTGGGCATGATGGCACACACCAAGATTGTGCCACTGCACTCCAGCCTAGGTGACAGAGGGAGACTCCGTCTCAAAAAAAAAAAAGAAAGAAAGATAGATAGATTTCTGAAGAATCAACAAGCAACAGTTGCTTCCAAACATGGCACACAAACTGGATATGGTGGCATGTACCTGTAGTTCGAGCTACTCAGGAGGCTGAGGCAGGAGGATCACTTGAGCCTAGGAGGCTGAGGCTGCAGTGAGCCATGATTCCACCATTGCACTCCAGCCTGGGTGACAGAGCAAGACCCAATCTTAAAAAAAAAAAAAAAAAAAAAAAAAAGTTGTGATTACAGAGACTGAGTCCCATGCAGAGGCTGTTAATGAAGTTGCAGAAGCTCATAGACCTTGATTTATAGATGGTAGGGATAGGAAGAGGTTCCCATAAAAATCGAGTGGTGTGTTGGGAGAGGCCTTTGAGGAAGGCATGTAGGGCACAGTGCTCCATCCAAAGGCTTTGGTGATGCGAGTGAAGGGGATGGGGCCCTGGGAGTAGTGATTTGTGTTGAGAAAGGGGAACGAAACTGACAATCCTAATTGCACTTGTAAGACTGAGTAAACACTTTTGCAAAAGTAAGCCAGGGGCATTGTGGATCTTGCAGGCTGGAAGGTAGAATAGGGAGGGAAGATGTGTCATTTGGGAAGAGACAGAAGTTAAAGTGGGAGAATTGTGATCTGAGAGGCATGTAATCAAAGATCAGTTAAAGAGAATGCAAATGAGGCCGGGTGGGGTGGCTCATGCCTGTAATCCCAGCACTTTGGGAGGCAGAGGCAGGCAGATCATTTGAGGTCAGAAGTTCAAGACCAGCCTGGCCAACATGGCGAAACCCCATCTCTACTAAAAATACAAAAATTAGCTGGGTGTGGTGGTGCACGCCTGTAATCCCAGCTACTTGGGAGGCTGAGGCAGGAGAATAGCTAGAACCTGGGAGGCGGAGGTTGCAGTGAGCCGAGATCACGCCACTGCACTCCAACCTGGGCAACAGAGGGAGGCTCTGTCTCTAAATAAATAAATAGAGAGAATGCAAATGAAAGGCAAAAGTCACATGATGAGAAGCAGGCACGGGAGGACCAGAGTGGATATTAAAATGGGGAATCCTAGCCAGGCTCTGTAACATGCACCTGTAGTACCAGCTACTCAGAAGACAGAGGCAGGAGGATTGTGTGAGCTCAGGAGTTCAAGGCCAACCTGGGCAACATGGTGAGACCCTGTCTCTAAAATAGTGTGTGTGGGAGGGAATCCTGGAGTTTCTGATTCCAGGAGCAGGCTGTCTCATGATGTCGTCTACTTGACCCAAGGTTCTTGGGAGAGCTGTCTACAGTTGCAGCCTTGTCTGCTTCCAGGGCTCTTGAAAGAGCCTCCCTCTGAGGTCTCCAACGGGAGTGGATTCCCATTCAGTACAGGTCTTATATCTCTTCATCTCTGAGATATGAACCCAAGGCAGGACAGTCTGGTGTTTGCAATAGTGTAAGGTCCATCCCATCTGAGTTCAAGGTTAGTCTTCCTGCAATGTCTTTTCCAGAGGACTAAATTCGCTGTTTGGAAATTATGAAGAGGCCGTGATGGAGTATTTGGAGGGAAGGCAGCTTGCACCTGTTAGTGACAAGCATGAGTGTACTTAGTCCTTGATAATATCTGAGAATGTCGATTGTAATAGATTAGAGTCCTCAAGGGCCCAACAGGAGTAGAATCCTTGTGAGTCTTTGAGTGATTATTTAATAAGAAGATTATTGATGTGTGCTCTGGTAGGAAGAGTAATGGCCCCCCCTAAGATGTCTACATCTTTATCCCTGGAACCTGTGAATATAGCACCTTTTATGGAAAAAGGAACTTTTTGTGATTAAGAATCTTGAGATAGGGAGATTTATCTTGGATTATCCAGGTGGATCCAATATCATCACAAGTTTCCTTATAAGACGGAGGCAGGAACGTTAGAGTCAGAGAAATATGTAAGTATAGAAGCAGAGGCACAGTGGCTTACACCTGTAATCCCAAAGCTTTGGGAGGCTGAGGGCGGAGGATCGCATGAGGCCAGGACTTTGAGACCAGCCTGGGCAACACGTTTCTACAAAAAAAAAAAAAAAAATCAAAAAATTAGCCAGGCATGATGGCGCACATCTGTGGCCCCAGTTACCTAGGAGGAGGATTGCTTGAGGCCACCAATCTGATGCTGCAGTGAGCTCTGATTGTGCCAGTGCACTCCGGCCTGGAGCGACAGGGAAAGACCCTGTCTCAAAAAATAAAATAAAATAAATCTGTGTTGTTTTAAGCCACCACATTCATGGTGATTTGTTCCAGCAGTGTATTTGTTTGCTAAGGTGGCCATAACAAAACACTACAGACATAGTTTAAACGACAGAAATTTATGTTCTCACCATTCTAGAGGCCAAGAAGTCCAAGATCAAGGCGTCAGCAGGGCTGGTTTCCTCCAGGCCTCTCTCCTTGGCTTGCAGATGATCACCTTCTCACTGTGTCCACACATTGTTTCCCGTCTGTGTGCACACACCCCTGTGCCTCTCTCCTTGTTTCTTTTTTCTTTTTTTTCAAGACAGAATCTTGCTCTGTCGCCCAGATTGGAGTACAGTTGCACGATCTTGGCTCACTGCAACCTCCGCCTCTCAGGTTACAGTGATTCTCCTGTCTCAGCCTCCCGAGTAGCTGGGATTACAGGCATGAGCCAACTTACCCAGCTAATTTTTGTATTTTTAGTAGAGACGGGATCTCACCATGTTGGTCACGCTGGTCTCAAACTTCTGACATCAAGTGATCTGCCTGCCTTGGCCTCCCAAAGTGCTGGGATTATAGGTGTGAGCCACCGCACCCAGCCCAAAAACCTTTTTAATTATCTGGGCATGGTAGTGCATGCCTGTAGTCCTGGCTACTGGGGAGGCTGGGGAGGAAGGATCACTTGAGCCCAGGAGTTTGAGGCTGCAGTGAGCCATGATTGCACCACTGTGCTCCAGCCTGGGCGACAGAGCAAGACTCTGTCTCAAAAAAAAAAAGAAAGAAAAGAAAAAGGAAAATAAGCTAATGCTTGTGGTTATGGGGAAGTCAAGGGACAACAGTGGGGTAAGTTCAATTCTTCAGTTAGTTTGGCAAGTTTAAGTTTGACGAGACTGAATCGGCATGTTCAATTTGTCCTGATGATCATGGGTGATAGGGCTAAAGGATTTCTGTGAAATGGGAGTACCCACTGGTTGTCTGGATTAGCCTGCTTGATATGGGTAGGCTTTGTGACTCCACCCAAATCTCGCCTTGAACTGCAATCCCCAGGTGTTTAAGGAAAGACCTGGCGGGAAATGATTGGCTCATGGGGGCTGTTCTTGTGACAGTGAGGGAGTTCTCACAGGATCTGACGGTTTTATAAATGGTAGTTTTTCCTGCATTTACACACTTGCACTGTCTTGCCTACTGCCATGCGAGATGTGCCTGTTTACCTTCCGCCATGACTGTAAGTTTCCTGAGGCCTCCCCAGCCATGTGGAACTGTCTGTCAATTAAACCTCTTTCCTTTATAAATTACCCAGTCTCGGCCAGGCGCGGTGGCTCAAACCTGTAATCCCAGCACTTTGGGAGGCTGAGGTGGGCAGATTACTTGAGGTCAGGAGTTCAAGACCAGCCTGGCCAACATGGTGAAACCCCATCTCTACTAAAATACAAAAAATCAGCTGGGCGTGGTGGCATGCACCTGTAATCCCAGCTACTCAGGAGGCTGAGGCAGGAGAATCGCTTGAATCCAGGAGGCAGAGGTTGCAGTGAACCGAGATTGCACCACTGCACTCCAGCCTGGGCGAGAGAAAAAGACCCTGTCTCAATTATTAACTGTGGTCACTGTGCAGTACAATGGGCTGCTAAAATGTATTCCTCCAGTCTAGCTGAAACTTTGTACCTTTGATCAACATCTTTCCTGGGCCAGGCGCAGTGGCTCATGCCTGTAATCCCAGCACTTTGGGAGGCCGAGGTGGGAGGATCACTTGAGCCTGAGAGTTCAAGACCAGCCTAGGCAACACAGTGAAACCCTGTCTCTACAAAAAAAAAAAAAAAATTGAAATCTTCCTTTTCCTCATCCTCCCTCTGGCCCTGAGTGTGCTGTTTGGGCTGACTTGGGTTCAGGGAGGCATGGAAACACTATGAGCTTGTTGAAAGTCAGAAGAGAGCCTACTGCTTAGAAATTTCCTGCTGGGTGTTTAAGGTGAAGGGCCATCCACAAAGAGGGTGACACGAGATTGTCACATGGAGGCTCTGCAAGGTCAGGACAAGAAAGAATAAGAATCTGGGGCCAGGGGGCCAGGCATGGTGGCTCACGCCTGTAATCCCAGCACTCTGGGAGACCGAGGCGGGTGGATCACAAGGTCAGGAGATCGAGAACATCCTGACTAACACGGTGAAACCCTGCCTCTATTAAAAATACAAAAAATTAGCCAGGTGTGGTGGCGGGTGCCTGTAGTCCCAGCTACTCAGGAGGCTGAGGCAGGAGAATGGCGTGAACCCAGGAGGTGGAGGTTGCAGTGAGCTGAGATCGTGCCACTGCACTCCAGCCTGGGAGACAGAGCAAGACTCCGTCTCGGGAAAAAAAAAAAAAAAAAAAGCAAGAATCTGGGGCCGGGCACAGTGGCTCACGCCTGTAAATCCCAGCACTTTGGGAGGCTGAGGCACAAGGATCACTTGAGGCCAGGAGTTGGGAACCAGCCTGGGCCACATAGCAAGACCCCATCTCCAAAAAATTAAAAAACGTAGCCAGGTGTGGTGGTGCATGCCTGTAGTTCCAGCTAGTAGGGAGACTGAAGCGAGAGGATTGTTTCAGCCCGGGAATTTGAGGCTGCAGTGAACTATGATCGTGCTACTACACTCCAGCCTGAGTGAGAGAGCAAGATCCTGTCTCAAAAAAAAAAAAAAAAAAAAAAAATATGTTAGGGAGCTCCAATTCCCCAGGCAATCCTTCCTTGCCTCTTCCCAGCTTCTGTGGCTTGTGGCAATCTCTAACATTCTTTGGCTTGTGGCTGTGTCATTCCAAGCTCTGCCTTCATCCTCACATGCTTCTCCCTGTGTCTTACACGGCCACCTTCTCATAAAGACACCACTTGGCCAGGCGCGGTGGTTCACACCTGTAATCCCAGCACTTTGGGAGGCCGAGGCGAGTGGATCACCTGAGGTCAGGAGTTTGAGACCAGCCTGACCAACATGGAGAAACCCTGTCTATACTAAAAATACAAAATTAGCCAGGTGTGGTGGCACATGCCTGTAACCCAGCTACTCGGGAGGCTGAGGCAGGAGAATCACTTGAACCTGGGAGGCGGGGTTTGCGGTGAGCTGAGATCGCGCCATTGCACTCCAGCCTGGGCAACAAGAGCGAAACTCCATCTCAAAAAACAACAAAAAAAGACACCAGTCATGTTGCATTAGGGGCCCACCCTACTCCAGTATGACCTCCTTTTAACTGATTACATCTGCAATGACCCTATTTCCAAGGAGGGTCATATTGTGAGGTACTAGGGAGACAAAATTCAACCCATGACCAGCCCAGAAACCATTGGAGTTGCCTTTTAGTCTTGGATAAAACAAAATTAATAATGATATAAATGCATGCTGTGTGGATAAGGTTTTGCCTTCAAGGGCAAGGTCATGCCCTAAATCTTGTACTTATGAATTACATAGTTATAATTTGTCCTAGACACCCTTTTTTTTTTTTTGAGACAGGGTCTTGCTCTGTTGCCCAGGTGGAGTGCTGTGGTGCAATCTCGGCTCACTGCAGCCTCAACCTGTCAGGCTCAAGCAATCCTCCCACCTCAGCCTCCTGAGTAGCTGGGGCTAAAAGCATGCATCACCACACTCAGCTAATTTTTTTATTTTTTATTTTTGTAGAGATGGGGTCTCCCTATGTTACCCAGGCTAGTCTCGAACTCCTGGGCTCAAGCAATCCTCCCACCTTGGTCTCCCAAAGTGCTGGGATTACAGACATGAGCCTGTCCTTTATGAGGAAGGGCTTGGGGCAGATTTTTATGTTTTTCCTACTTCCTGTATAATTGCAGAAACTTGGGGCACATGTGGAGTGTGAGTGAGTGAGCTGTTGGAATGAACTGACCAGACAGGACATCATCTATGTATGGGATTAGAATGGAATTACAGGAGAAAACCAAATCCCTCAAATTAGTATTCAGGATTGAAAAAAAAGTAAGTAGGGGTTTCAACGAAACACTGAGGCATAGCAGTCTATGTATGCTTACTGTTGACGTTCCAGGGGAAAGGGAAACGGGGCTGTGGATCATCAGGTGTGTGAAAGAAGGCAGAGGGTATGTTAGTACAATCAAGTGGGTGGTGTTGGCTGGTCTAGAATAGAGGCCAGTATAATGTTTGGATTGGAAATAGCAGGAACCACAGTGTGACTATTTTTACAGCCTTGAGGTCTTGGACTTGCTGGTATCCTTTACCATTGAGACTCTTATTGGGATTTTTTTGTCTTTTTTTTTTTTTTTTTTTTGAGACAGAGTCTCACTCTGTCACCCAGGCTGGAGTGCAATGGCGCGATCTCGGCTCAGTGCAAATTCTTCTGCCTCTTGGGTTCAAGCAATTCTTCTACCTTAGCCTCCTGAGTAGCTGGGATTACAGGTACTTGCCACCATGGCTGGCTAATTTTTTTATTTTTGTTTTTTGGTAGAGATGGGGTTTCACCATGTTGACCAGGCTGGTCTAGAACTCCTGACCTCAGGTGATCTGCCCTCCTCAGCCTCCCAAATTACAGGTATTATCATTCAGATTCTTGGCAGACAGGAGTGTTGTAGGGGATGGAAGTGGATAGTAGGAAGCTCTGAATAATGGGTTAGGGGCCCTAGTGCTCTGGTGTCAGAGCACATTAAGGCAGCTTCAAGAAGGGCATGAAAAGATCTAATTCTATTCCACAACTTGGGGTAATTGGCTAAAAAAAAAAAAAAGGGGGGGAGCCAGGCGCAGTGGCTCACACCTGTAATCTCAACACTTTGGGAGACCGAGGTGGGAGGATTGCTTGAGGCCAGGACTTTGAGACCAGCCTGGGCGACATAGCAAGACCTTGTCTCTATTTAAACAAAATTTTTTTAATTCTAAAAAAGAAAGGATCTACTTCTACCTTAAGAGGTTCAGCCTCCCAGAGGCACCCTATGTTTGTTGAGTTGGAGGCTCAAAGAGAATCAGGAATGCAAGTCACAGATCTTGGATATGTAGGTCTGAGGGAGAGGTGGATGTTTGGGAAGGGGGTGGTTGGAGTGGTGGGAAGGTTAGTGGACTGAGATGAACAAGGGCAGAATTAGGGACTGGGAGACATAAGCCCTCTTGTGAATATGAAATATTAAGGCTTTGGCTGGGCACGGTGGCTCACACCTGTAATCCCAACACTTTGGGAGGCCAAGGCAGGTGGATCACTTGAGGTCAGGAGTTTGAGACCAGCCTGTCCAACATGGTGAAACCCCGCCTCTACTAAAAATACAAAAATTAGCCAGTTGTGATGATGTTCACCTGTGATCCCAGTTGCTTGGGAGGATGAGGCAGGAGAATGGCTTGAATCTGGGAGGTAGAAGTTGCAGTGAGGCGAGATCGCACCACTGCACTCCAGCCTGGGTGACACAGCGAGACTCCGTCTCAAAAACAAACAAACGAACAAAAAAGAAATATTATTGTTCTACACTGACAGAATATCCCTTTCTAAAGGGATTATTGGAATAATTTGAATAAGAAACTGTGCTGGGTAGTAGAGTGCCCAATGAGCCCAAGGGTGGCTTAGACAGGCATAAACCATGTGGCTAATTGTGGTCTCATCACCATTATTGTTGTGTACTGAGGTGGGGGGGGCACTGAGATATTTATGGCAGAGCACGTGGCCCCTGTGTCTACAAAAACCCTGGCAGGATGCTCATTAAGGGGGTTGATGGTCATTTCCCCTTGAAGGTTAAGGAATGCTTATAGACACAGAGGAGAAAGTTGGCTGGAAGTGAGTCACTGGGAGACTGAATCTTAGACTCAAATTCCTTTTGCACGTCAAAGCTAAATAGTGTCAAGTCCAATGTCCCTTTTCTTTACAGTATATACAAGTGTCTCTATCAAGATTAGGTTTTGAAGCCGGGTGCAGTGGCCCACACCTGTAATCCCAGCACTTTTGAGAGGTGCAGGCAGGAGGATCTCTTAACCCCAGGAATTCAATACCAGCTTGGGCAACACAGTGAGACCCCATCTCTATAACAAATAAAAAACATGCCCGGGCACGGTGGTTCATGCCTGTAATCCCAGCACTTTGGGAGGCTGAGGTGGGTGGATCACTTGAGGTCAGGGGTTCGAGACCAGCCTGGCCAACATGGCAAAACCCCTTCTCCACTAAAAATACAAAAATTAGCTGGGCGTGGTGGCACGTGCCTGTAGTCTCAGCTACTTGGGAGGCTGAGGTGGGAAGATCACTTGAGCCCAGGAGGTTGAGGCTGCAGTGAGCCGTGATCATGCCACTGCACTTCGGCCTGGGCAATAGAGCAAGGTTCCATCTCGAAAAGTAATAAAATAATAAAAAAGTAAATAAAAAACAAAAAATTAGCCAAGTGTGGTGGCTCATGCCTGTAGTCCCAGCTACTCAAGAGGCTGAGGGGGGAGGATGGCTTGAACCCTGTAGTTTGAGGCTGCAGTGAGCTACGATCATACCACTGCACGGAAGCCTGGGTGACAGAGCAAGACCCTGTCTCTAACAAACAAAATTAGGTTTTGTGGTTCCAGTGGTCCTGATGGGATAAACTTGTCTCTAATGATTTAAGTTATAGGGCCCTAAGTTTTCATTGTATGGATTTGATTTTTTTTTTTTTTTGAGACAGAGTTTTGCTCATTGCCCAAGCTGGAGTGCAGTGGCACGATCTCAGCTCACCGCAACCTCCGCCTCCCAGGCTCAAGCGATTCTCCTGCCTCAACTTCCCGAGTAGCTGGGATTACAGGCATGCGCCACCATGCCCGGCTAATTTTGTATTTTTAGTAGAGATGGGGTTTCTCCATGTTGATCAGGCTGGTCTTGAACTCCTGACCTCAGATGATCCACCCACCTCAGCACCCAAAGTGCTGAGATTACAGGCGTGAGCCACTGAGCCCGGCCTTGATTTTATCTTTCATGGCATCCTCATGATATGCGCTATCTCCTGGAATTCTATAATTGAGGAATTTCAATGTTTTTGAATCATGTCTCTCATTTCTGGTCTCCAGATATTAACTAGCGGCCAAGACAGAAGCAGATCAGGGCTGATAGTCTTTTCCATACATTTTCTAGCCTGGGTCGGTCACGGGAGATGGATTCATCTCTATGTTGCCTACACTTCTGGACCTTAGACTAAATAGAGGGATAGGCACTGGGGATAGAGTCTAAGAGCCTTTCCCCAATAGTCTTTAGCAACTATGCCTCAGAGGTATACTGCTCATTTGGATACCTTCATTTACTGAGGCTCATTTAGCATTTTCAAATCAAAGAGCTGCATTTTGGCCAGGCGCAGCGGCTCACGCATGTAATCCCAGCACTTTGGGAGGCCTAGGCAGGCAGATCGCTTGAGCCCAGGAGTTTGAGACCAGCCTGGGCAACATGGTAAAACCTCTGCAAAAAATACAAAAAATTAGCTGGGCATGGTGGCATGTGCCTGTAGTTCCAGCTACTCAGGAGGCTGAGGTGGGAGGATCACTTGAGCCCAGGAGGTCAAGGCTGCAGTGAGCTGTGTTCATGCCACTGCACTCCAGCCTGGGCAACAGAGACCCTGCCTCAGAAAAAAAAAAAAAAAAAAAAAAAGCTGCAGCTCTGGAACCATCAGATGGACGAGGTGATACAAATCAAATTGGAAAATCCCAGAGTAAGCTCCCAGTATTAGCCTAAATTGGCTGCTAAATTCTTTCCTGTTTTCCTGGGGTTTTTTAGGCTATGTTGCCCAAACTGGACTCAAACTCCTGGACTCCAGCGATCCTCCCACCTCAGCCTCTTAAGTAGCTGGGAACACAGTCACCTGCCACCATGCCCAGCTTTCAGGTAGGTCTTTGCAGCACGTAAGTCAGAGCATTCTGAAAGTCTGAAGAAAACTTGTTCAGGTCCATGCTCGGATCGTTCACCTTCAGCTGTGGAAGGTGGAGGACCATGTGTTAGGGTGTTATTGGAGAACTGGGGAACTGGAGGGCTGGAGTCAAAGGTAGAGAGAGGTGGATACGTGTTCCCTCCAGTTCATTCCCTCTGCCTTCAGTCTTTCAAGGCCAAGATGAAGCCTAAGAGGCCCCCTCCGACTCCCCACCCTCTCTGACCCCTGAGCTCATTCTAGGCTGCCCAAGCCTCCCAAACTCCCCCAGTCCAGCCCTTCCCATTCTGGGTCATCACTGTCCAGGGACAGGTATGTCTCTCCACTGGAAGGGCAGTCCTTGGCTGTCTCAGTCACCACTGTGTCCCCAGCATCACCCAGCTCAGTGACACAAAGGAATGAGTGAATATATACTTCTCTATACATTTCATATATAGAGAAGTCATCACATCAACATAAAATACTGAATGTTACCTATCAGTTTTCTAGTATGGATCAGACTTGGGGCTAACTGCATTTTATTTTATTATTTGATTTTTGAGACAGGGTCTCACTCTCTTGCCCAGGCTAGAGTGCAGTGGCGTGATCTTGGCTCACTGCAATCTCTGCTTCCTGGGCTCAAGCGATCCTCTAGCCTCAACCTCCCAAGTAGCTGGAGACCACAGGTGCAAGCCACCACACCTGGCTAATTTTTGAACTTTTTATAGAAAGGGAGTTTCACCATGTTGGCCGGGCTGCTCTCAAACTCCTGAGATCTAAGGGATCTGCCTGCCTCCCAAAGTGCTGGGATTATAGGCATGAGCCACCACGCCCAGCCTGAATTAATAGTTGTGATTAGTAGTACCACCACCAAATAAAGAATCAGTCATCACAAAACCATGAGATTACTTTCTCTTCTCCAAGTTCCCTACCCTCCAGTCACATTCCTTCCATCTCTCCCCAGTTTCCAAACTCCTCCTCCATTACTCCTCCCTCTCCCTTCCCATCTTCTCTCCTGGCAATCCTCCTCTATATTTTCTACCCCAGCTCGTCCTCCTTCCAAGACTCCTCTCCCATCAGCCCTCTCTCCCCACCCCTTCCATCCTTCCTCTTTTCAGGCAGTCCTTCCTTCCAGATGAACTCCATGTTGGTACAACAGACTAATGATTCGAGAGTGCCGTGTACTGAGACCAAGGCCATGGGGCCAGAGATGAGTCCGTTTTAATTGCTGGGGAAACAGGGAGGGGCCTTGGAAATAGCTCCCCCCACCCCACTCCCCACGTGTCACATCCAGTTTGGGCAGGAAGCCACTTTCCCTAGAACAGTTCATTGCTGGGATCCTGTGAAGAACCGCTGTGGAGGGCAGCAGCTGGACGAGGGCACAGGACCTCAGAGAACACTGATGCGCTCCGCCAGCCCCTGCATGTCGTGGTCCTGTGGTGGACGGGCCCCACCGAGATCCCTGTCTGTGGGCAGCCCAGACCCAGGCAGCGGATGCTCTGCCACAAACTGCTCCCAGCGTGCGTCGTCACTCTCGTGCGTGATGTATCGCTCTCCCATCTTCCCCTCCAGCTCTCGGAGGTCCAGCCACGTCTGGTACTCCTGGGCCCAAGAGAACTGGGGTTAGCTTGGGGTCTGCATTGGAGCAGTGCCTGGATGTCCTCTGCTTTGCCACTGAGAGCGGGGTACCAATGAAGGTGAAGCCACACCCTCTGCAACCCACCCAGCCAGCAGACATTTAGCTCCACCCCCTCTTCCTGCACCCAGCCAATGGGAGGCCTAGCCACATTCCAGACCCAAGGAAACCTACATCCTTCACTACCTGCCTAGCCAATAAGCGATCTAGTTCCACCCCTTCCTACAACCCAGCCAATGGGCCAGCCATGCCCCCCTGCATCACCTGTAACCAGGGGTGGCTGAGAGATTTGTCCACGCTGTAGCGTTTGCGCATCTTCACCTGCAGCAGGTTGTTGATGAGGTCAATGGCTGCACAGGAAAGAGAAACAGGTCAAGCCCTACAGGTCAAGGGTCATTCCTCCTCCAATAGGCACCCTCTAGCCTATCTGCCTGCCATCAACACCTTCCTTCTGCACCAGCTCAGGTGGCTCAGAAGCCTCACCTGTGCCAATCACTCACCCACCCATTTCCTCATTACATTACAAATTTGTCTCCTCCTGCCCACGCATGTTCACACCAGCTCCCTCTCGTCACCTGTTCTCTACTTCAATTTCCCCATTCCCCTATGTCACCTTTTTTTTCTTGTTGTCATACACAGGTACATACAATTACACTTGTACTATTCTTTTTATTTTTACTTATTTATTTATTGAGACAGAGTCTTGCTCTGTCGCCCAGGCTGGAGTGCAGTGGCACGATCTTGGCTCACTGCAGCCTCCGCCTCCCGGGTTCATGCGATTCTCCTGCCTCAGCCTCCCAAGCAGCTAGGAATACAGGTGTGTGTCAGCATGTCCTGCTAACTTTCTGTATTTTTAGTAGAGACGGGGTTTCGCCATGTTGGCCAGGCTGGTCTCTAACTCCTCACCTCAAGCAATCCGCGTGCCTTGGCCTCCCAAATTGTTGGGATTACAGGCATGAGCCACTGCGCCCGGCCTAAATGGATTTTCAACTTACATTTCCTTCTCTTTTTTTTTTGAGACAGGGTCTCATTGTTACCCAAGCTGAAGTGCAGTGGCGTGATCAATGCTCACTGAAGCCTCCACCTCCCCAGCTTAATTGATTCTCCTGCCTTAGCCTCCCCAGCAGCTGGGACTACAAGCACCTGTCACTATGGCCGGCTAATTTTTGTATTTTTTGTAGAGATACATTGCCCAGGCTGGTCTTGAACTCCTGGGATCAAGCAATCTGCCTACCTTGGCCTCCCAAGGTGCTGGGATTATGGGCCTCAGCCACTGCACCTGACCAACTTATGATATTTTCAAGTTACAATGGGCAATGGGTTTATCAGGTTTATCTAACCCCAGTGTAAATCAGGGAGCATCTATGTCATCAGGCTGGGCACAGTGTCTCATGCCTGTAATCCCAGCACTTTGTGAGGCCGAGGTGGGCAGAAAACCTGAGGTCAGGAGTTTGAGACAAGCCTGGCCAACACAGAGAAACCCTGTCTCTACTAAAAATACCAAAAATTAGCTGGGCATGATAGCACATGCCTGTAGTCTCAGCTACTCAGGAGGCTGAGGCAGAATCGCTTAAACTCAGGAGGCAGAGGTTGCAGTGAGCCAAGATTGTGCCACTGCACTCCAGCCTGGGTGACAAGAGCGAAACTCCGTGTCAAAAAAAAACAAAAACAAAACAAAACAACGTCATCAGATGGTAGTCACCATTGCCTGCAGAAGGCTCAGAGATAGGCCTGTTCATTGTGTAAAAGAGGACTAGCGAATGTCAAGCTTCAAGACAAGCCAGCACTCATCCGAGGCTCTCTCCTTGATGGGAAGCCGTGAAGGACAAGGCTTCACTGTGTGAACCCGCCTGAGGAGAGGCCTAGTGCACACAGGCACCCTGCTCCCGTCAACACCGACAGGATTCTGTGATCCTCACACAGGTGCAACCACACTTAAATTCACTTGTGCACACTCGATGCAGTTTTACTGAGGGACTTCTGAGTGGGTCTCAAAAGACAATGTTGGCTGGGTGTGATGGCTTATGCCTGCAATCCCAGCACTTTGGGAGGCTGAGGTGGGCAAATAATTTGAGGTCAGGAGTTCAAGACCAGCCTGGCTAACATGGCGAAACCCCATCTCTACTGAAAATACAAAAAACTAGCCAGGCATGGTTCTGTGTGCCTATAATCCCCGTTATTTGGGAGGCTGAGGCAGGAGAATCCCTTGAACCCAAGAGGTGGAGCTTGCAGTGAGCTGAGATCACGCCACTGCACTCCAGCCTGGGTGAAAGACCAAGACTCCGTCTCAAAAAAAAAAAAAAAAAAACAAAAAAGCCAGTGTTGAGGACCCCAATATTACTCCAGGACTCAACTCAATCCACATTCTCACTGCTTAGGGCCGATGCTCTTAGACCACCACCAAGACCTTGTCTTGTCCTGCACTGAGCAACCTCCGCGTCACCCTGCTCCACCTGCTCCATGAAGCCACACCCTCCAGAGAGGGCCCTTCCCCCTTCCACTCTTCACAGACCACTCAGTGAGCAGCCCCTGCACCTGACCCCTCTGTCCAAGTCATCACAGTATTCCTAGAACTGGAACAGTCAATGCCTGGCACATCGTAGGCACTCAACATGTTGAATCAATGGTTATAAATACATGAATGTACTTGTTGAATAAATGGTTATAAATAAACGAATGAATGATCCCCCCCCCCCCTTTCCACACTCCATCTGTCTTCCTGAGCTCCCTGGCTCCAAGACAGGTCCCTTGTTCTCCCGGCTTCTGACACACCCCAGTATCTTAGCCCTGCCTCTGGCCCTCTAAACATGCCATCCCACACCCGGCCTCAAAGCTCCAGGCCTTAGGACTTAACTTTTCTAAGCAGGGAAAGTTACAGACCCATTCCCAAGTAGGTTCAAGTCACCAGGCCCGGTGCCACTTCATCAGGCCCAGCCACGACACCAAAGCCCCAGAATACAGATTGCAATGTCTGCCTCAGTCCCGGCTCCCTTCTCCTCCCTGCTCCCTTCCACTCCCAGCTTCCAGGCCTCAGGGTCAGCCCTGTTCCTGGACCTCTTCGGAAACCCTCCACGGCCATGTCCCTAGACTGGCTCCCTTGGTCACTGAACCCACCCCAGGCTTCAGGCCCATCTTCACCCAAGTCATGGCCCCAGTACACAGCAAAGTAGCCATGCCCTTGTTTCTCAACCCTACCCACTGGTGCCTCCTTTTTGCAAGGCTGACCCTTTTGGGGTCATAAACCCAAAGGCTCCAGGTCCCAGCCAATGCCTTGGGAGGCTCAGCCCCTTCTCCTGGTCACCGCAGCCCTTTGGCACCCTCAAGTCCAGTCCCTTCCCTGGTCCCAAGCCAAGTCTCACTCAGCTCCCCCTAAGGTTCCAAGTGTCCTCAGCGCTTCTGGGGCACCTGGTTTCCAGCCCAAGTAACCTAGTCTAGGCTTGAGTCCCAGCCCACCGTTTACAGGACAGCTCCTCCTGTGGCCACACCCCTCCGGTAGGCCCGCCCCAGCACTAGGCTCCACCCGCAAGTGCCAGGCTGTTTCCGGGTCCACCCCCCTCTCGTGGCTCCGCCTACTTCTCCAGCCCCACCCCACAACCCACCCGCCCATGGGGTAGGCGCGCCCCAGGCACCTCCAGCTGAGATGTGGCTCCAGGGGCTGGCCGGGTACATGAAGGCAGCATTCTGGATCTGGTCATTGATGTCCTCGTCCTCGTTGAAAGGGAACGTGCCGCTGAGGCTGACGTACATGATCACGCCCACCGACCACATGTCCAGCGAGCGGTTGTAGCCCTGGTTGAGTAGCACCTCGGGCGCCAGGTAGGCCGGCGTGCCCACCACCGAGCGGCGGAACGACTTCTCGCCGATGATGCGCGCAAAGCCAAAGTCACACAGCTTCACCTGCAGAGGGCGAGGGGTGGAGGCTCTACCAGGTGATGGAGACGCACCCGCCCCAGCATCCCCACCACGCTACCCTCCATGGTATTCCAGAGAAAGCTGAATGCTGGTTTGAATCCCGGCTTCTCGGCTCACAAGCTGAGCAACCCTGGGCAAGTGACTTCCCCCCACTCTGTGCCTCAGTTTCCCCACCTACAGGAAGAAGATGAGCAGAAGAGCGCCTATCTCAGAGGACTGCCATGATGGTTAGTGAGTTAAACCATCCAAAGCCCACAGGACAATATTTGGCATGCAGTTGGTGTACAATAAATGCTAGCTGCTGCTATACCTCTGCCACCTCCAATGGGTCGCTCTGTTTCCTCTTTTGAATAATGCAGATTTTTTTTAGTAGCCTCAAAATATACATGATTGGGGCGTGGTGGCTCACGCCTGCAATCCCAGCACTTTGGGAGGCCGAGGAAGATGGATCATTTGAGGTCAGGAGTTCGAGACCAGCCTGGCCAACATGGTGAAACTCCGTCTCTGCTAAACATACAAAAATTAGACAGGCATGGTGGCACATGCCTGTGGCCCCAGCTACTCGGGAGGCTGAGGCAGGAAAATCACCTGAACCTGGGAGGCAGAGGCTGCAGTGAGCCAAGATCGTGCCACTGTACTCCAGCCTGGTGACAGAGCAAGACTCCATCTCAAAAAACAAACAAAAAAACATGAAACATAATGGAGATCTTAATAGTCCCTACCTTAAAGGATGCTTGTTTAGATTGAAAAAGAAGTATATGCAACGTGTTAGGAGCAGTGTCTAGCACAGAATGAGCCTCAGTGATCTCGGGTCAAGGACCCAATTTCTCCAGGCCTTGATTTTGTCATCTGTATTGGGGGGTTGTTAATAGCAGCCTCCTCTCAGGCTTTCCCGGGGATTAGGTAGGAATGGGTGCTGACCATGGTAGCCAGCAGACAGTAAAGTGTCTTTCCCTCATTGTTTTATTTATTTTTTTTTTTTTGAGATGGAGTCTCGCTGTGTCGCCCAGGCTGGAGTGCAGTAGCGTGATCTTAACTCATTGTAACCTTTGCCTCCCAGGTTCAAGTAATTCTCCTGCCTCAGCCTCCCAGATAGCTGGGATCACAGGGGCCTGTCATCATGCTTGGTCAATTTTTGTATTTTTAGTAGAGACGACGTTTCATCATGTCAGCCAGGCTGGTCTCAAACTCCTGACCTCAGGTGTTCTGCCCGCCTCGGCCTCCCAAATTCTGGGATTACAGGTGTGAACCACCGCGCCCGGCCCCTTTCCCTCACTGTTAATGGCTGCAGTCTAAGGTCATGGACAGGCTTTGGAGCCAGCAAGACCTGGGTTCAAGGTCTTGCTCCGCTGCCTACCAGTCTCAGCCTCGGTTCCCCGCTCTGTTCATGTATTGTCCCTTCCCTTTTCAAAACCCTTCCTCAGCTCACTGTTGCTTGCAGGACAGAGCCCCAAATCCTTGATGCCTGAAGGCTCTGTCACCTTTGAAACCAGCAGCGCCCCAGCCCGAGCTGAATCTCAATGTGACAGCCACCCTTTCCTGAGGTCCTCTGCCCTTTCTACAGATCTTATAGATCTTTCCCTTTTCCAAGATCTACCCTTTCCTATGGATCTTTTTAAAAATTTTTATTATTATTTTGAGACCGAGTCTTGCTCTGTCGCCCAGGCTGGAGTGCAGTGGTGTGATCTGGGCTCAATGCAACCTCTACCTCCTGGGTTCAAGCAATTCTCCTGCCTCAGCCTCCCGAGAACCTGGGATTACAGGTGCCCACCATCATGCCTGGCTAATTTTTGTATTTTTAGTAGAGACGAGGTTTCGCCATCTTAGCCAGGCTGGTCTCAAACTCCTGACCTCAAGTGATCTGCCTGCCTCAGCCTCCCAAAGTGTTGGGATTGCAGGCGTGAGCCACTGCGCCCAACAAGAAAACTTTAAAATATGTTTGGAACAACTTGAGTATGTCAATCTATTTCCCCAACTGTTATACACACCAGATTTTGAAGACATAGTATGAAAAACAAGCAGAATATTTCACTGAGTTTTGTTTCTTTTTTAAGAGACAGGGTCTTGCTCTGTCACCCCAGCTGGAGTGCAGTGGCACAATCATAGCTCACTGCAGACTTGAACTCCTGGTCTCAAGCCATCCTCCCATCTTGGCCTCCCAAAGTGCTGGGATTATAGGCATGAGCCACCTCTCCTGGCCTTAATAATTTTTATGTTGACTACATGTTGAAAAAAGTGCTATATGTTGGGATAAACTGTATTATTAAAATTAATTTTGGCCGGGCACGGTGGCTTACGCCTGTAATCCCAGCACTTTGGGAGGCTGAGGTGGGCGGATCACGAGGTCAGGAGATCGAGACCATCCTGGCTAACATGGTGAAACCCCATCTCTACTAAAAAAAATACAAAAAACAAACAAAAAAAATTAGCTGGGCGTGGTGGCGGGCGCCTGTAGTCCCAGCTCCTCGGGAGGCTGAGGCAGAAGAATGGCATGAACCTGGGAGGTGGAGCTTGCAGTGAACCGAGATCA
>NW_026652287.1:38621389-38711115 GCF_009828535.3 Hylobates moloch | reverse complement strand
GGCTGAAGTGCAGCGGTGTGATCTCGGCTCACTGCAACCTCTACCTCCAGGGCTCAAGTGATTCTCCTGCCTCAGCCTCCCGAGTAACTGGGATTACAGGCACTGGCCACTATGCCCAGCTAATTTTTTCTATTTTTAGTAGAGATGGGGTTTCACCATGTTGGCCAGGCTGGTCTCAAACTCCTGACCTCGTGATTCCCCCACCTCAGCCTCCCAAAGTGCTGAGATTACAGGCGTGAGCCACCGGGCCCAGACTTGCCCTGGTAATTTTTTTTTAATTTTTACTAGAGACAGGGTTTCACCATGTTGACCAGGCTGGTCTCAAACTCCTGGCCTCAAGTGATCCACCCACCTCGGCCTCCCAAAATGCTGGGATTACAGGCGTGAGTGAGCCACTGTGCCTGGCCCCATCCATGCCTTCCTACACACCCCTGCAGACACCCCAGCCAGGGAAACAGGAGGCACTGGAGCACCAAAGAATCTCAGAATCATAGAACCATTTACACCTGAGAGATAAGAGTTAAATGTAAACTAGAAAGTCTGGGCTAGATGAGAGGGGCTGTGAAGATCCCAAGATCTTCTAGCATGTGGTAAACTCCTGAATGCTACTCACAGAACAGGCATTTCCAAGATCCAACTATGTGATTCTATTTTTTTTTTTTTTTTGAGACAGAGTCTTGCTCTGTCACTCAGGCCGGAGCGCAGAGGCGGGATCACAGCTCACTGCACCCTCGACCTCCCAGGCTAAATCCATCCTCCCACCTCAACCTCCCTAGTAACTGGGATTATAGGCTCACACCATCACACCTGACTAATTTTTGTATTTGTAGAGACAGTGTCTCACCATGTTGCCCAGGCTGGTCTCCAACTTCTGCACTCAAGTCATCCACCCACCTCAGCCTCCCAAAGTGCTGGGGTAACAGGCGTGAGCCACCCCACCTCACCCATTTTTTTTTTTTTTTAAGAGATGGAGTCTCCCTCTGTCACCCAGGCTGAAGTGCAGTATCATTCACTACAGCCTCAAACTCCTGGGGTTAAGTGATCCTCCAGCCTGTGTCCCAAATAGCTGGGACTACAGGCACATGCTGCCACCACCACCATGTCGGGCTTTGATTCCTTATTTTTTTTTTTTTGAGAAGGCCTCCTGATTCTCCTGCCTCAGCCTCCTGAGCAGCTGGGATTACAGGCAAACACCACCGTGCCCGGCTAATTTTTGTATTTTTAGTAGAGATGGGGTTTCATCATATTGGTCAGGCTGGTCTCGAACTCCTGACCTCGTGATCCACCAACCTTGGCCTCCCAAAGTGCTGGGATTACAGGCGTGAGCCACTGCGCCCGGCCTGATTCCATTTTTTTAAAAAATATTTTTCGTCCCTACAAAAAACTTTGGCTGGGCACAGTGACTCATGCCTGTAATCTCAGCACTTTGGAAGTCTGAGGCAGGTGGATCACCTGAGGTCAGGAGTCAGACACCATCCTGGCCAACATAGCGAAACCCTGCCTCTATTAAAAATACAAAAATTAGCTGGGCATGGTGGCAGGCGCCTGTAGTCCCAGCTACTCAGGAGGCTGAGGCAGGAGAATCACTTGAACTGGAGAGGCGGAGGTTGCAGTGAGCCGAGATCGTGCCATAGCACTCCAGCCTGGGCAACAAGAGCGAAACTCTGTCTTAAAAAAAAAATTTTTTTGGCCAGGCGCTGTGGCTCACGCCTGTAACCCCAGTACTTTGGGAGACCGAGGAGGGCGGATCACGAGGTCAGGAGATCAAGACCATCCTGGCCAACATGGTGAAACCCTGGCTCTACTAAAAATATAAAAATTAGCTGGACGTGGTGGCGCATGCCTGTAATCCCAGCTACTCAGGAGGCTGAGGCAGGAGAATCACTTGAACTGGGGAGTCGGAGGTTGCAGTGAGCTGGGATTGCGCCACTGCACTCCAGCCTGGTGACAGAGAGAGACTCTGTCTCAAAAAAAAAAAAAAAGCTTTGAAGTTGGGCGTGGTGGTGTACACCTGTAATCCCAGCACTTTGAGAGGCCGAGGAGGGTGGATCGCCTGAGCTCAGGAGTTTGAGACCAGCCTGGTCAACATGGTGAAACCCTGTCTCTACTAAAACTACAAAAAATTAGCCGGGTGTGGTGGTGGGTGCCTGTGATCCCAGCTAGTCAGGAGGCTGAGGCAGGAGAATCGGTTGAACCTGGGAGGTGGAGGTTGCAGTGGGCCAAGATCGTGCCATTGCACTCCAGCCTGGGCAAAAGAGTGAGAATTTGTCTCCCCGCCAAAAAAAAAAAAAAAAAAAGGAGGAGGGGAGATTCTTGAGCCAATCTGCCCAGGTTGAGAACCTGGCTCCACGCTTACGAACTTACGGCCTCAGGCAAGTCTCTTCACCTCTCTGGCTCTCAGTTTCCTCATCTGTAAAATGGGGGTGATAATGGTACCCACCCACCAGCCTGGCTAACATAGTGAAACCCCATCTCTACTAAAAATACAAAAATAAGCCGGGCACGGTGGCGCGGGCCTGTAATCCCAGCTACCTGGGAGGCTGAGGCAGGAGAATCGCTTGAACCCGTAGGCGGAGGTTGCAGTGAGTCAACATCGCGCCACTGCACTCCAGCCTGGGCGACAGAGCGAGATGCCATCTCAGAAAAAAAAAAGAGTACTGACCTTACAGGTTGCTATAAGGTTTAAAGCGTATCTAAAGACGCATGTAAAGCGCTTAGGATAGCTAACCACTGTATGTTAGCTGTTACTGTTGTTATTATTAGTTATTATTTTTGTGATGGCCTGTTGGTAAATATATTCTTGTGTGTCTCTTAAATAAAGCTTCTCCTGCTGTATCTGTTCCTATGATGACAAGGTGAGCTGATTGAAAAAAAAAATTACCGTTTGTAACCATTCATCTGTGAGAATATTTCTTGATTCTCTGTAACTCAAAATGCCAAGTACACCAGAAGCATAGTGTTGTACTACTGCAATTATTATCTATGTCTCAGAATTTAAATACCTGTGTTTATTCTCATTGTTTTCTTTTTTAAAACAAATTTTTTTGTAGAGATGGCACCTCACTATGTTGCCCAGGCTGGTCTTAAACTCCTGGCCTCAAATGATCTTCCCACCTCAGCTACCCAAACCTTGAGATTATAGGCATGACCCACCATGCCTGGCCAACCTCCTCATTCTACAGACTGGGAGACCAAGCTGGAAAGATGCATGTGTTGTATGTGTGATCTCCAGATTGTTTTCTTGAGACAGAGTCTCACTCTGTTGCCCACGCTGGAGTGCAACAGCATGACCTCGGCTCGCTGCAAATTCCGCCTCCCAGGTTCAAACAATTCTTGTGCCTCAGCCTCCTCAGTAGCTGGGATTACAGGTGGACGCCACCACACCTGGCTAATTTTTGTATTATTAGTAAAGATGGGATTTCACCATGTTGGCCAGGCTGGCCTCAAACTCCTGACCTCAGGTGATCCATCTGCCTCGGCCTCCCAAAGTTCTAGGATGACAGGCGTGAGCCACCTCGCCCCACCCATTTCCAGATTTTGTCAGTTGATTTTCTCCCAGTTCATGTGAACAAAGAGGGCAGGTTAGGCCGGGCACGGTGGCTCACGCCTGTAATCCGAGCACTTTGGGAGGCTGAGGCGGGCAGATCACGAGATCAAAAGTTCAAGACCAGCCTGATCGACATGGTGAAACCCCATCTCTACTAAAAATACAAAAATTAGCCAGGAATGGTGGCGTGTGCCTGTATTCCCAGCTACTCAGGAGACTGAGGCAGGAGAATCATTTGAACCTGGGAGGCAGAGGTTGCAGTGAGCTGAGATAGCGCCACTGCACTCCAGCCTGGGCAACAGAGTGAGACTCCATCTCAAAAAAAAAAAAAAAAAACATTGGCCGGATATGGTGGCTCATGCCTGTAATCCCAGCATTTTGGGAGGCCGAGGCGGGTGGATCACGAGGTCAGAAGTTCAAGACTAGCCTGGCCAACATAGTGAAACCCTGTCTCTACTAAAAATACAAAAGTTAGCCGGGTGTGCTGGCACGCGCCTGTAGTCCCAGCTACTCAGGAGGCTGAGGCGGGACAACCGTTTGAACCTGGGAGGCGGAGGTTGCAGTGAGCTGAGACTGTGCTATTGCACTGCAGCCTGGGTGACAAGAGTGAGAGTTCATCCCCAAAAAAAAAAAAAAAAAAAAAAAAGAGGGCAGGTTGGAAGCTAGATAGATCCAGACTCAAATCTTGGCTGGGAAGCTACTTGGCTGTGACCTCGAGGGAGACTGCTATCTCCCCGAGCCTCAGTTTCCTCATCTATACAATGGGGTTTATAACAATACCTACCTCATAGGATGGTGGTGAGGCCTACATAAGCTCATGAGGTAAAGGGCTTAGCACAGGGCTTGGGTGTGGGGCAGGCAAGAGCCCAGAAAGCAGAAATCTGCAGAGAGAGAGAGAGAGAGAGAAAGAGCAAGCAGGCAAAAAGAGAGGAAGAGATGAAGGCCAGAAAGAGAAACCCCCTCAGCTGCTGAAAGCAGCCACCTGTGAGAACCATGATTCCTTTCCACACCTGAAGTCTGGATGTGGCCGGGCACGATGGCTCATGTCTGTAATCCCAGCACTTTAGGAGGCGGAGGTGGGCAGATGACTTGACGTCAGGAGTTTGAGACTGGCCTGGGCAACATGATGAAACCCCATCTCTACTAAAATTACAAAAATTAGCCAGGCATGGTGGCACACGCCTATAATCCCAGCTACTCGGGAGGCTGAGGTAGGAGAATCGCCTGAACCCAGGAGGCAGAGGGTGCAGTGAGACGAGATCGTGCCACTGCGTTCCAGCCTGGGCGACAAAGCGAGACTCTGTCTCAAAAATAAATAAATAATAAAGTCTGGATGAGGGTGCATCAGTGGGTTTCTGTCCCCACCCCATAAGCCAGCCTGACAAACACAGGCACACTGCCTGAGAGGATAAGGGTGCTGGGCCAGGGTAAAGGAAACACAGCAACGATGACTCTGAGACCCACAGAGATGTCTCAGAAGAAGGCAAGGCACCAACCAGGGGGAAGCCTTTCTAAGAAGGATGTGAAACACAGAAACCACAAAAGGGGATCTTTAACATCGTAAAAGTTCAACTCTATGGCCCGCTGGATGCAGTGGCTCATGCCTGTAACCCAGAACTTTGGGAGGCTACAGCAAGAGGACCACTTAAGCCCAGGAGTTCGAGACCAGCCTAGGCAACATGGCAAGACCCTGTCTCTACAAAAACATAAAAAAAAAAATTAGCCAGGTGTGATGGCTTATGCCTGTGGTTCCAGCTAACTCAGGAGACTGAGATGGGAGGATCGCTCGAGCCCAGGAGTTCAAGACCAGCCTGGGCAACACGGCGAGACCTTGTCTCTACAAAAACATTTAAAAAAAAAAAAAAAAATTAGCTGGACATGGTGGCTCATGCCTGTGGTTCCAGTTAACTCAGGAGGCTGAGATAGGAGAATCGCTTCAGCCTAGGAGTTTGAGGCTGCAGTGAGCTATGACTGCACCACTGCTGAGACCTGTCTCAAAAAAAAAAAAAAAAAGGCCAGGCACATGGTCAGCCTGTAATCCAGATTTGCACGAGGTCAGGAGATTGAGACCACGCCTGTAATCCCAGCATTTAGTAGAGACAGGGTTTCACCATGTTGGCCAGGCTGGTCTCGAACTCCTGACCTCAGGTGATCCACCCGCCTTGTCCTCCCAAAGTGTTGGGATTACAGGCGTGAGCCACCACACCTGGCCTACTCTTTATTATTTTTAATTGTTATTGTCACTATTATTTTTCTTTTTTCTTTCTTTTAGAGGCAGGGTCTCGCCATGTTGCCTAGGCTGGAGTGCAGTGCCTCTTCACAGATGTGATCCCACTACTGATCAGCACGAGAGCTTTGACCTGCTCCGTTTCCAACCTGGGCTGCTTTGCAACCTGGTGGTCCCCCGCTCCGGGGGGGTCACCACATGGATGCTAAACTTAATCAGGACACCCGATCAGCACAGAACTCCTGGGATCAAGTGATCCTCCTGCCTCAGCCTCCTGAGTAGCTGAGACCACAGACATGTGCTACCATGCCTGGCTTATTTTTTCTATTATGGTTATTATTACTCCTGTATGATTATGGTTTCTATTTTTTTTTTTTTTTTTTGAGACGGAGTCTTGCTCTGTCGCCCAGGCTGGAGTGCAGTGGTGCGATCTCAGCTCACTGCAAGCTCCGTCTCCCAGGTTCACACCATTCTCCTGCCTCAGCCTCCCGAGTAGCTGGGATTACAGGCGTCCGCCACCACGCCCGGCTAATTTTTTGTATTTTTAGTAGAGACGGGGTTTCACCGTGTTAGCCAGGATGGTCTCGATCTCCTGAGCTCGTGATCCGCCCGCCTCGGCCTCCCAAAGTGCTGGGATTACAGGTGTGAGCTGCTGCGCCCGGCCTGATTATGGTTTCTATTATCTGCTATTGTGACTCCTGTCAGTGTCTGCCTGACCCTCTAGGCATACAGGGCCTCTCCAAGCCGGCACCTGATGGGCAGGGGCAGGCGGCAGCAGGCAGGGCAGGCGCACCTGGGTGATGAGGAACCTGGTGAGGCGCTCGGGCAGCCGGCCCTTCTCACTGGACAGAATCATCTCCAACATGTCCCCATGCAGCTTCTCCATCACCACAAACACTTTCTCAGGTGTCTCGAACATGCACTCCAGGTTCACGATCCCGGGGTGCCGCAGGCTCTGCAGGGTGGGGAGCAGGATCAGGGCTCGGGTTGCCCACAAACTCAGACCCCAAAGGGTCAGGTATAGGAGCAGGAGGATGACAAACAAGGAGAAGGATGTCCCTGGGGTACTGGCACTCGGGGAGGAAAGGGGCTTCCCACAGGCCAAGACAGAACAGGCCCACCTCCACCCCACCTGCCAGGTGCCCAGAAGGATCTCTTTTTCTTTCTATTTAAATATAGAGATGGGGTTTCGCCGTGTTGGCCAGGCTGGTCTCAAACTTCTGGCCTCAAGTGATCCTCCCACCTCGGCCTCCCAAAGTGCTGGGATTACAGGCGTGAGCCATCATGCCCGGCCCAGAAGGATCTTTACATCCTGAAATTCTGGTAGAGGCCCAGGGTTGCAGGAGGGAGAAGGGGGAGCTTGGAGAAATGTGGAGAGCTCTGCACGTCTGTATCTTTTAAATCCATACCCCCTCTCACATTCTCCAGTCCTATCCTGGCCTAACCCCTCTCTCCCACCCAGATCCCCACTCAGCCTCCTGGCTACAGTCACTTCCCTTTCCACCCACCCTCCAGATGGCAGCCAGAGGGATTTTCCTAAAGTACACACCTGATCCTGCCCTTCCCTTGTTCAAAAGCCTTCTGTGGCTCCCCAGCACCCTCAGGAGAAAGTCCAAAGGGTCTGGCTCCACGCTCCTCCCTGGCCTCATCTCCCAGTACCTCCTTTCTAGAAAACCTCATGCTCCCTCTCACCAGGCCTTTGTACAGGCTGGTCCCTCTGCTAAGAACACCTCCTCCCCTTCAGTCTCAACATGCATATGCCCTCCTCCAGGAAGCCTTCCCTGACCACCCCTACACTGGGTCAGCTGGCCCATGAAAGGAAGAAGCAGAAAGGGAAGGGGGCCTGGTGGTTACCTGCAGAATGGCCACTTCATTCCGGAGCTGGCTCTCCTGCTTGGTAGGGAAGCGCAGTTTGTCAATGACCTTAACTGCCACGTCCCGGCCTGTCTTCCGGTGCTTTCCTGCACAGGGAGTAGGAGAGATGGGGGATGAGACAGCAAGACCACCCAGTCCTGGCAGGAGTATCTCCACCTCTGCCAACCTCTGCCCCCCACCATGGAGACAGCCAGAGTTGGGCAGAGTTGGAAGGCCCCAGGAGATATGTGAAAAGGCCAGCCGAGGTGCACCTTGGGAGTAAAGGCAGAAAGAAGGAAAGCAAAAAACAAACAAAAAGCTCCAAAGAAGAGAATGTATAACACGGGAAACTGGATTTATAACCAGTCAGGATCTAGCATCTAGTTTTGTGTGGCCCATAAGAGTCCTGGGGACAGGGGAGAGATACCAGCACCAGGGGAGGCAGACTGATCCTATTATACAGAGAAGGAAACTGAGTCTTGGAGTTTAGAGTGTAGAATTTACCCTCCCTGTCCTATTGAACTCTAGGATCTAGCTCTGTGGCAAATCAAAGTGTAAAATTTACCCCCCTCCCCATACAATCAGAATCTAGGATTTAGCCTGTGGCCAATCAGAATGCAGAATCTACCCTCCTATCCAATCAGAATCTAGGATCTAGCCCTGTGGCCAATCAGAATGCAGAATCTACCCTCCAATCAGAATCTAGAGTGGCCAGAGTGCAGAATCTACCCTCCTATCCAATCAGAATCTAGGATCTAGTTCTGTGGCCAATACGAATGCAGAATCTACTCTTCTATCCAATCAGAATCTAGGTTCTAGCTCTGTGGCCAATCAGAGTACAGAATCTACCTTCCCTATCCAATCAAAATCTACCTCTGTGACCAGCGTGCCGAATTTACCCTTCCTATTAATAACAGGAGGAAGGTCCATTGGTTTTTCCCAACGAGAAAAGGAGAACCTGCAACCAGTCCACCCAGGATCTAGCTTTCTAAGCCAATCAACATGGGAGGTGAGCATATCACCTCCAGAACCAATCAGAAAGGAAGGGTTGGAGCCAGAAAGAAAGGGTTGGAGCCACAGCAGCTTCCCCCAGCCCCAAGCTCCCTCTGGGTTAGCTCTGAAGTGTCCTCACCTCCATAGACCACTCCAAATTGCCCTGAGCCCAGCACTTCATCAGGGAAGATCTGGTAGACAGTGGCGATGTCCTACAGGGTGAAGACAGGGCAGGTCAGGGGTGCAAATGGAAATGGGGGAGGGGGAGTCAAGGAAACGAGAGAGCTGGGGAGGGTTTGTGGGAGGGGAGGGCATCAGGTGGGGGCAGGAGTCTCACCACATTCTCCTGGATCTGACTGTTGGACACAGAGATGCTCAGAGAAGCTTGTCCTGGGGAGAGGGGAGAGACAGAGGTGAGGGGACTCCAGGCTCAGGATTATCTCCACCCATACCTGCAAAAGCAGACTTGGGAGTCAGGCCACCCAGATTTGAATCCAATGTTCCATACAATGTGCAACTCCAGGCTAGTGACTTGTCCACTATGAACCTGTTTCCTCATCTAGAAAATGGGAATAATAAAAGGACCTCCCTCATAGGGCCACCAGGAGGAGTAAATGAGATGGGCTGAGTGGCTAAAGGAGTGATGTTACGGATGACTTTGCTGAGCATTTTACCCCAGGATCTCAGCACCAGGGGACGCAGACTGACCCCACTATACAGAGAAGAAACTGAGTCTTGGAGGGAAAGCCCAGACTGACTCCTGCATCTTCCCTTGAACTTGTCCCCCTAAAAACCCAACCAGGGCCAGACATTTCTAAAGTCCGGATCCTTCTGCCATTTGAATGTCTCTCTCTTCTACCAGTCTAGGCCCCTGCTCGCCCTGCAACTCTGGGTCCTCACCCCACAGCCCCTTCCCTGGTCTCCCTGCCCCTTCCTACTCACCTCCCACAGAGAAGCCAGAGGGATCTTACTGAGGCACAAGACTGACCCTGTCCCTCCTCTGCTCACAACTCTGCCATGGCTCCCCAGTGCCCTCAGGAAGAAGCCTGAGCCCCTTAAATGGCCTCAAAGGCATAGCCTAGACCCTCATCTACCTCTGACTTCAACCCCCAACATGCTATTCCTGACACACTGGCCTCCTTGCTGGGCCTCAAATACAGCAAGCTCTCTTCTACCTTCTGGCCTCTGCATATGCTGCTTCCCCTGCCAGGAATACTCTTTCCTTCATCCTAGACTTAGCTAAATCCTCCTCATCCTCAAGTGTCAGCTCAAATGTCACTCCTAGGACCAACCTGGATTACTCTCACAAATGTTCTGCATTACACTCATTGCTTTTATGGGTTAATGATCAATGTCCGTCACCCACACTGGATTATAAGCTCCAGAGGGTGGGAACCTGGTACTTTCTCATCATTTTTTGCCTCTGTCTAAAATGATCTCCCATTTTCTTTCCCACATCTCACCCTGCCTCGGCCTCCAGGTCTCAGTTCAGATGTCACCTCCTCCAGGAAGCCCCCCATACACCCAGATTGGGTCAGGTACCCCTCTGGGCTCCTCCAGCTCCCTAGCTTCCTTGTCCCAACCCTGCCCATCCTGGACTGTCACTCTCTGAAGATGGATATTCTGCCCTACTGGACTCTGAGCCCCATGAGGGCAGGTCTTAGGCTGTCCTGGCCACCACTGGGTCCCCAGCACTGTCCCGCACAGAGGAGGCACTCAGTAAGTGCATGAGGACTTATCAGCACCTGGGACAAGGCTCATGGAGGGGAAGTGACACGCCCAAGGTGACATATCAGGCCAGGAGCTTAACAGAGATTTGTTGTGGATTTTTGTTTTTTTTGTTTTTTCTTTTTTGGAGACAGAGTCTTGCTCTGTCACCCAGACTGGAGTGCAGTGGTGCGATCACGACTCACTACAGCCCCTCGACCTCCCAGGCTCAAGCAATTCTCCTGCCTCAGCCTTCCAAGTACCTGGAACTATAGGTGTGTGCCACCACACCTGGCTAATTGTTTTTATTTTTTGTAGAGATGGAATCTCGTTATGTTGCCCAGGCTGGTCTTGAACTCCTGGCCTCAAGTGATCCTCCCTCCTTGGCTTCCCAAAGCGCTGGGATTAACAGGAGTGATTGTAACAGAGTTTGAACCCAGACCTGCTGAGTCCAGAAGCTGCGTTCTCAACCCCACCATTGCCCACTTTCCTCTTTGGCCCTTCCATTCCCCAGAATCCTGCCCCACCCATGTAGACCTATTCTCTCAAGGACCCGGGGTGGGAGGACTTACTGTGGGGCGCGTGGCCTGGGGCACTGGGTGCGTCCTGAAGGATGACGGGCATCAGGGCCTGGCGGATGGCTGTCTCCCAGCCTCGGGCGGCCTCAGCCCCTTGCCCACTTGGCCCACCTGGAGCCCCGCCAGGCATCTCGCCCACGAAGTAGGTGGCGTTGGCAGTGATGATCTCAAAGCAGTGTGGGTTGGTGCCCGGTGGCACAAGGCTGAAGTTCTGGGCAGACTCCACCGTGAGGATTTCTGACAGTGGAATTTCCTGCAAGACATGGAACCAGCACAGGTGAGGATGCCAGGCAGACCTTGGAATTCTACTGCTTACCCAGAAGGATACACAGGATCCATGTTGATGGGGATGGGCCTGGTTTGTACAATGGTCAGACAAGTTCCCAGTAATTCTAAGCCTGTTCTCACTGTTCTTTTATAATTACTGGCAGAGGCCAGGTGTGGTGGCTCACGCTTATAATCCCAACACATTGGGAGGCCGAGGCGGGCAGATCACTTGAGATCGTGAGTTTGAGACCAGCCTGGCCAACATGGCAAAATCCCGTCTCTACTGAAAATACAAAAATTAGCCAGGCATGGTGGTGTGTGCCTGTAATCCCAGCTAATCGGGAGGCTGAGGCAGGAAAATCGATTGAACCTGGGAGGCGGTGGTTGCAATGAGCCAAGATCGTGCCACTGCACTCCAGCCTGGGCGACAGAGTGAGATTCCGTCTCAAAAATAATAATAATAATAATAATTACTGGCAGAAGAGATATTGAAGCAGAGACCAGAAAGGTAAGAAGAAGCCAGCTGGCAAGGAGTAGGGGAACAGCATGTGCAAAGGCCCTGAGGAAAGGCTGTGCTCAAAAGCCAAGCTGTATCCCCATCATATGGGCGGTGCCTAGACATAGTAAAAGCTTGATAAACATTTGATGGCCGGATGTGGTGGCTCATGCCTGTACTCCCAGCACTTTGGGAGGCGAGGTAGGCAGATGGCCCAGGAGTTCAAGACCAGCCTGGGCAACACAGTGAGACCCCGGCTCTACAAAAAATTTAAAAATTAGGCATGGTGCCACAAGCCTGTAATCCCAGCACTTCGGGAGGCCAAGGCAGGCAGATCGCTGGAGCCCAGGAGTTTGAGACCAGCCAGACCAACACAGTGAGACCCCATCTCTACAAAAAATACAAAAACTAGCCAGGTGTCGTGGTGCACACCTGTAATCCCAGCTACTGGGGAGGTGGGAGAATCATTTGAGCCAGGGAGGCAGAGGTTACAGTGAGCCATGATCATGCCACTGCACCTGGGAGACAGGGCAAGAGCCTGTCTCAAAATAAATAAATGGGCCAGGTGTGGTGGCTCACGCCTGTAATCCCAACACTTTGGGAGGCCAAGGCGAGTGGATCACAAAGTCAGGAGTTCGAGACCAGCCTGACCAACATGGTGAAAGCCCATCTCTACTAAAAATACAAAAATTAGCCAGGCGTGGTGGCACACCTATAATCCTAGCTATTCGGGAGGCTGAGGCAGAAGAATCACTCGAACCCCAGAGGTGGAGTTTGCAGTGAGCCAAGATTGCGCCATTGCACTCCAGCCTGGGTGACAGAGCAAGACTCCGTCTCAAAAATAAATAAACGTTTGATAATAAATGGAGGAAATGGGGCCACACAGGGCTTCGCAGGCCACAAGGAAGAGCCTGGGCTTTGTCCAAGGGCCCTAGAAAGCCACTGAAGGCTTTTGAGCATCATCTGCTTGTGTGCAGAAGGCAGATGGAATAGAATGAGATGGAGACAGAGAACCAGGAAGGAGTCTGAGGGGACCCAGGCAGGACAGAAGGCACAGGGACCATGGGGTGGGAAACATGTCAAAAGAAGAAGGAGGGAGGTAGGAGAGAGGAAAGAATGAATGACTTAGGCAGCCCATAAAACAGGTGATGACATGGACACATGGTGGGGTGGTGAGAACAGCATTTTATTTTTTTGAGATGGAGTCTTGCTCTGTTGCCCAGGCAGGAGTGCAGTGACGCGATCTCAGCTCACTGCAACCTCCACCTCCCAGGTTCAAGCAATTCTCCTGCCTCAGCCTCCCAAGTAGCTGGGGTTATAGGCACCCGCCACCACGCCCAGCTAATTTTTGTATTTTTAGTACAGACAGGGTTTCACCATGTTGGCCAGGCTGGTTTTGAACTTGTGATCTCAAGTGATCCACCCGCCTCGGCCTCTAAAAGTGCTGGGATTACAGCCGTGAGCCATCATGCCTAGCCAAGGACAGCATTTTATTTTATTTTATTTCATTTTTATTTATGTATGTATGTATGTATGTATGTATGTATGTATGTATGTATTTATTTTGAGACGGAGTCTCGCTCTGTCGCCCAGGCTGGAGTGCAGTGGCGCAATCTCAGCTCACTGCAAGCTCCGCCTCCTGGGTTCACGCCATTCTCCTGCCTCAGCCTCCCGAGTAGCTGGGACTACAGGCGCCCGCCACCACGCCCGGCTAATTTTTTGTATTTTTAGTAGAGATGGGGTTTCACCGTGTTAGCCAGGATGGTCTCGATCTCCTGACCTCGTGATCCGCCCGCCTCGGCCTCCCAAAGTGCTGGGATTACAAGCGTGAGCCACCGCGCCCAGCCAGGACAGCATTTTAGATGGTGTAGTCTGAGCAAAATGGGAAGATGATAAGGAACCAGCCATTGAAATTTCAAGGAAGACGCTCCAGGGCAGGTAACAGCTGGAGTCCAGGTTTTATTACTCTAAGACAATGGGAGCCACTGGGGGTTTTTGGTTTTAATAAAGACTCCCCTGGCTGCTATGGAGGAAATGACAGAGGTTGTGAGGTCAGAAGCAAGGACGCTGCAAGGAGAAGGCTGAAACCATCCAGGTGGAAGACAGTGGCTGGGACACAGTGTGGGCATGGGAGGTGGTGACGAATACGCACACATAATGCAATACATTAATTATAAAGGAATAGTGAGGCCGGGCACGGTGGCTCATGCCTGTAATCCCAGCACTTTGGGAGGCTGAGGGAGGCAGATCATGAGGTCAAGAGATCGAGACCATCCTGGCCAACATTGTGAAACCCCATCTCTACTAAAAATACAAAAATTAGCTGGGTGTGGTGGCGTTCACCTGTAGTCCTAGCACGGGAGGCTGAGGCAGGAGAATCGCTTGAACCCGGGAAGCGGAGGTTGCAGTGAGCCGAGATCGCGCCACTGCACTCCAGCTGGGCGACAGAGTGAGACTCCGTCTCAAAAAATAAATAAATAATAAAAAATAAAGGAATAGTGAGAACAGCCTTAGAATTACTGGGAACTTAATATATACCACGCCCTTAATATATACCACCAGTATAAGCCGATTGGTTTAGTGGATTGGCTCTTTGAATTCTCGCACCAGCCCTGAGGTATTAGCATTTGAGGCATTTTACAGGTGAGAAGCGTGAGGCACTGAGAAGTAAGGGAACCTGCCCGGGGTCCCCCTCGCTGGAAAGTGGTGGGGCCAGAATCGGATGGGCAGCACTTGCTGATGAGCTGGAAGCAGGGAGGCTGGGGGTGGGCAGAGGGTGTGATTTGCAGGATCTGTCTGGAGTAACTGGGGGTAGGAGGAGGTGTGGGGAAGTTTGTGGGCACAGCGGGAAGTCCGGGGGAGCTGGAAGCCAGGAGGCTTACCTTATAGTATCTGTTGGTCGTGTTGTTCTGGAAGAGCGTGATGCACTTGCAGTCCAGGCGCCAATAGTGCCGCTTTCTCTGCAGAGATGTTTGAAGAGTCACGTGAACCGCCAGACTTTCCTGCCCAGTCCCTATCCCGTGGCGCTGCTTGGGGCTCCAGGTGCCTGCAGCACCACGTGCACGCCCTAACCCTAGCACCTACCCCACGCCGTAAACCCACCCCACCCACACGCCCTAACCCTAGCCCCGCCCCTAGCCCTAACCCTAGCACCTACCCCACGCCGTAAACCCACCCCACCCACACGCCCTAACCCTAGCCCCGCCCCTAGCCTTAACCCTAGCCCAGCCCCCACGCCCTAACCCCAGACTCGCCCCCACGTCCTAACCCCAGACTCGCCCCCACGTAGCCCTCTTCCTCCAGCCAAGCTCCTCCCCTAAATCTAGCCCCGCCCCTGACCTTGCCCTGAGCCCCGGGTCTTCCCTAACTGCGGCCCCTAGTCCACCCTTATAACCCACATTTCTAATCCCAGCCCCGCCTCTAGCATGGCCCAGCCCACTACTGGCCCCGCTCGCGCCTAGCTCCAGCCCCACCCACCTAGCCCCGCCTACTCAAGCTGAGCCGCCCCTCTTCCAGCCTTCGCTCCGCCGCACCTGGCCCCGCCCCGGCCACTCACCAGCGTGTCCTTGTTGCTGTAATGAACCACCCAACCCTCCCGCAGCGTGGTGCTGGATTTCCGTGTCGTGTGTCGCACCGATTGCACCACCCTCATTAGGGGAATGTACCCCAGGGAGCTGCGGAGGAAGAGGAAGGGGTGAGAAGTCACATGCAGAAAATAACCATGCTGCTTGGGGCCGCGGGGGGCATCTCTGGGAAACTAGGGAGTTGGGGACTGTTTTTGTTTGGTTGGTTTTTGTTTTGACATTTTCCCCCCAAGACACACCAGGGAGCTGCTTTCTGTTTGTTTTTAAGAGGCTCGCTCTGTCACCCAGGCTGGAATGTAGTGGTGCGATCTCGGCTCACTGCAACCTCTGCCTCTCGGGTTCAAGCGATTCTCGTGCCTCAGCCTCCTGAGTGGCTGGGACAATCACAGTGACCATTAGGTGCATGCCACCACCCTTGGCTAATTTTTGTATTTTTAGTAGTTGATGAGGTTTCACCATGTTGGCCAGGCTGGTCTCGAACTCTTGGCCTCAACTCCTTCCCTAACTCCTGCCCCTAGTCCCACCCTTATAACCCACCCTTATAATCCATTCAAAAGATACACGTGCCTCAGCCTCCCAAAGTGCTTACAGGTGTGAGCCACCACGCTGGCCCAGAAGGAGATTCTTGAGAGGGCTTCTGTAGTGGGTCTTTCTGAAGTCAGGCTGCCTAGCAAATTACCTAACCTCTTCGTGCCTCAGTTTGTCCACCCAAAGGGGATGCTATGAGGAGTGGAAACCTTTCTACAGAGCTTAGTACCGTGCCTGGCATACAGAGGACCTCCAGTAAGTGCTAATTGGTATTTAGTCCAGCGATTATGGAGCCAGCTGTGTGACATTGGGTAAGTGATTCAACCTCTCTGGGCCTCACCTCCCTCATTTGTGCAGATGCTGTTAGTACAGTAAGGAAGGTCTAGAGAGATTAAGTGGCCTGCTGGGCGTGGTGGCTCATGCCTGTAATCCCAACACTTTGGGAGGCAGAAGTGGAGGGATCACTTGAGGTCAGGAGTTTGAGATTTGAGAGATTAAGTGACTTGCTCAACTCTGGAACCAACAATCTCTGGATCCCTGTGCTAGACCAGAACCCGGGTGGCCTTGATCACATCCCTTTGCCTGAGACTCAGTTTCCCCATCTGTGAAATAGGCTGCCTCTCCCCACACCCGCCACCCCCAATCCCTCAAGGTCCAACTCTGACAGTGTATGACTGTGTTACTAGACATTCCCAGGAAAGACGTGGGAGAAAGGGAACCTGCGGCTTCAGGCTGCTTGGGAGGCACCATAGGAAACACTCTGTCGTCACTGTGATCAGCTTACCCATCCCCTTTCTGTCCCACCCTCTTCCCCTCGCCCTCCCTGCTGCAGCTACATGGGTCTCTTTGCTGTCCCTGGAACGCGGTGCCTCTACCCAAGGGCCTTTGCACTCGCTGTTACCTCTGCCTGGAAGCCTCTTCCCCCAGAGCCCCACAAGGCTCCTTCCCTCCCCTCCCTTCAACTGCCGCTTCCTCAGCGAGGTCTCCTTGAATGACCCTAAGACAGCATGTCCCCCATTCTCCATCTCCTCTTGCTTTTATCACCAATACCCGATGCTATGGTGCATTTATTAGCTGTCTCCCCACTGAGGCAGTCAGCTCCAGAAGGGGACTTCTACCTCTTTTGTTCATAGCTGTGTGCTTGGAGGCAGAACACAGCAGGTGCTCATGCTGTCACCCTCCAGCGCCTGTGTGAATTGTGCTGCTGCCAGCTTTCTCAATGAACATTCACGCCACACCCAGATAGGAAGTGCCTGATCTGAGCCAGTCCTAGCCTAGGCACCTGGGAAGGCAGAAAATATCCTTGCCCTCATGCACCCGAGCTCACATTCCAGTGGAGCTGAATAAGTACGAACTCCGTGTACAGTTTAAAAATGTGTAGGCTGGGGGCACGGTGGCGCACACCTGTACTCCCAGCACTTTGGGAGGCTGAGGTGGGAGGATTGCTTGAGCCCAGAAGTTCAAGACCACCCTGGGCAACATAGCAAGACCCCTACCTCTAAAAAAAAAAAAAAGAGGAAGAATATAGGTCAGGCGCGGTGGCTCACACCTGTAATCCCAGCACTTTGGGAGGCCGAGGCAGGTGGATCACCTGAGGTCAGGAGTTTAAGACCAGCCTGACCAACATGGCAAAACCCTGTCTCTCCTAAAAATACAAAAAAATTAGCCAGGCATGGTGGCAGGTGCCTGTAGTCCCAGCTACTCGGGAGGCTGAGGAAGGAGAATCGCTTGAACCCAGGAGGCGGAGGTTGCAATGAACTGAAATTGTGTCACTGCACTCCAGCCTGGGCAACAAGAGCGAAACTCTGTCTAAACAAAAAAAAAAAAAAAAAAAAAAAAGATTAGCCAGGGATAGCGGTGTGTCTCTGTAGTCCCAGATACTCAGGAGGCCAAGGCAGGAGGATCACCTGAGCCCAGGAGTTTGAGGTTACAGTGAGCCATAATCACACCACCGCACTCCAGTGGGCAACAAAGCAAGACCCTTTGGGAGGCTGAGGCGGGTGGATCACTTGAGCTCAGGAGTCAGGAGTTCAAGACCAGCCTGGGCAACATAGGGTAGACCCTGTCTCTACAGAAATACAAAAATTAGCTGGGTGTGGTGGACGAGCCTGTGGGCCCAGCTACTCGGGAGCCTAAGGTGGCAGGATCACTTCAGCCCAGGTGGTCGAGGCTGCAGTGAGTCAAGACTGCACCACTGCACCAACCTGGGTGACAGACCGAGACCCTGTCTCAAACAAAAAATTATTTTAAAAAAATTGTAGTGCTTTAAAAAGTTTGCCTCAGGAACTGGGAAAATTTACAAATATGAGGTGATGTCAGCCCATTGTAGAGAAAAAGAAATTGAGGTTCACTATGCAGGAGGGTCTTCCCCCAGGGTCTCTTGGAAGGTTCTGTGTGTACCTCTGGGCCTTGCCTCCCTCGCCTTCCTCCTCCTCACTGGCATGGAGCGCATTCTCCGAGTGGGAGCCAGGGATGACACCGGAATCCTCTGACTCATCCATGAGGGCGCTCTTGTCAGCCTCGCTGAAATCGGTGGCCTCCTCCATCGGCACATCTGTGGGGACGGAGGCATCAGAGGGGCCTCCACCCAGTCCTGCCCCTTCCCCTTTCTCCCCAGCATCCCCCCAGCCTCTCACCTCCATTGATAAGGGCCTCCCCCAGGCAGTCATTAGGGACGCGGGTGGCGCAGCGTTTGTGACAGTTAAACTTGCAGTCTGGTAGGACAGGGAACAAGGGGACGGGTGAGAAGGGGAAGAGAGGTTACCTGGAAGGCTTGAACCTTGACCCTAAGCCTCAGGCTCAAAAAAGTCTACTCTTGCTGTCTTACAGCAACTGGGTAAGAACACTGGCTGCTGCTGCCCTGGTCATTTTCCCACTTTCAGCCACAGTTTCCCCAACTATCAGGGGATCTTGATTAAGTGGGAGGGCTGGACTCCAAATCCCGATGACTGCCAGGTGCGGTGGCTCCCGCCTGTAATCTGAGTACTTTGGGAGGCCGGGGAGAGCCGATCATTTGAGGTCAGGAGTTCGAAACCAGCCTGCCCTACATGGTGAAACCTCATCTCTACTAAAAATACAAAATTAGCTGGGCGTGGGACTACAGGCACCCACCACCATGCCCAGCTAATTTTTTTGTGTTTTTAGTAGAGATGGGGTTTCGCCATGTTGGTCAGGCTGGTTTCGAACTCCTGACCTCAGATGATCCACCTGCCTTGGCCTCCTAAGTGCTGGGATTACAGGCATGAGCCACCGTGCCCGACGTGTGTGTGTGTGTGTTATTGGTTCTAATGTGCTGTGACTCTAGACTCTGAACACCCTAGGGCTGGGTTCCTCAACCCGTGACACTAACACAGTGCCCAGGATAATTCCTTGTTTTAGGGCACTTGCTCTGTGTATTGTAGGATGTTTAGCTGCATCTCTGACTTCTACCTACTGGATGCCAGTAGCACTATCCCAATGTACCAAACAAAACCATCTCCAACCCTTGCCAAACATCCCCTAGGAACAAAACTGCCCCTGGTCGAGAACCATTGCTGTAGAGTTCAGTGTTTCCATGGTTCTAGGGACACTATACATCGAAGATTCTAGAGTTTATGAAAAACCTATTTTATGAAGGTTCTATGATTCTGTTTTTTTTTTGAACAGTCTGGCCCTGTCACCCAGACTAGAGTGTACAATGGCACAATCTCGGCAATCTCGGCTCACTGCAACCTCTGCCTCCCAGGCTCAAGCGATCTTCCCACCTCGGCCTCCTGAGTAGCTGAAACTACAGGCACGCACTACCATGCCCGGCTAATTTTTCGTATTTTTTGTAGAGATGGGGTCTTTCCATGTTGTACAAGCTGGTCTTGAACTCCCGGGCTCAAGCAATCCACCCACCTAAGCCTCCCAAAGTGCTGGGATTACAGGTGTGAGCTACTGCCCCCAGCCTAATTCCGTATTTCTAAGGCTTCAGAGTTTGATGTCCAAGTTTCTAGAACTCTATACATCTATGATTCGACACTTCTAAGGCTCTTTAATGTCCAAGATTTTAGGGTGTTATATATCTCAACTCTAAAATTTGACAGTTCTAGAGTTCTACAATTCTAGGCTTCTCTACCTCCAGAATCTGCAGATTCCAAGGTTCTAGGATTCTATACATACAAGATTCTAGAATTTGATGTTTCTGTGCTTCTTTAGCTCTAGGCTTCTAAGATTCTAGAATTCGATTGTTTCAATAAATTCTTGAATTGGATGTTTCTAAGTTTATATGGATCTAGACTTCTGAGGTTCTAGAATTTTTTTTTTTCTTTTTTTTTTTTTTTTTTTTTTGAGATGGAGTGTCGCTCTTTAGCCCAGGCTGGAGTGCAGTGGCACAATCTCGGCTCACTGCAAGCTCCACCTCCCAGGTTCACGCCATTCTCCTGCCTCAGCCTCCCGAGTAGCTGGGACTACGGGCGCCCACCACCACACCCGGCTGATTTTTTGTATTTTTAGTAGAGACGGGGTTTCACCGTGTTAGCCAGGATGGTCTCGATCTCCTGACCTCGTGATCTGTCTGCCTCGGCCTCCCCAAGTGCTGGGATTACAGGCGTGAGCCACCGCGCCTGGCCTTTTTTTTTTCTTTTTTTGAGACAAGTTCTTGCTCTGTCACCCAGGCTGGAATGCAGTGGTACAATCACGGCTCACTGCAGCCTCAACCTCCTGGGCTCAAGCAATCCTCCCTCCTCAGAGTCCCAAGTAGCTGGGACCACAGATGCATGCTGCTACGCCTGGCTAATTTTTAATTTTTTTGTAGAGACAGGGTTTCGCCATGTTGCCCAGGCTGGTCTTAAACTCCTGGGCTCAAGTGATCCACCTACCTTGGCCTCCCAAAGTGCTGAGATTACATGCATGAGCCACCACACCTGGCTGGATTCTAGAATTTGATCACTCAATGTTCTAGGAGTCTAGAATTTCCAGGATTCTAGGTTACGATGGTTTCAAGCTTATATGATTCTAGACGTCTAAGACTCTCAAATTTGATGCGCCTATGTTTCTATTACCCTCAAATCCCATGGTTCCAAAATTCTCATGTTCTGAGAATCTATAACTTGGGAGATCTAAGATGTGTAATCTAAAGTTCTGTTGTTATTTCAGCTGAATTCTATCATTCGGAATTCTTGAACGCTATGGTTCTGATTCTAGAATTCTCAGGTTCTACAGTTTTAGAATTCCATGCTAAGCATGTTATGAATCTAGGATTCCAAGGTTTTAAAGACTGAGGTTCAGCTGGGCGTGGTGGCTCACACCTGTAATCCCAGCACTTTGGGAGGCCGAGGTAGAAGGATTGCTTGAGCCCAGGAATTCAAGACTAGCCTGAACAATATAGTAATACCTTCCCTCTACAAACGATTTAAAAATTAGCTGGGTGTGGCCGGGTGCAGTGGCTCATGCCTGTAGTCCCAGCACTTTGGGAGGCCGAGGCAGGTGGATCACAAGGTCAGGAGATCAAGACCATCCTGGCTAACATGGTGAAACCCCGTCTCTACTAAAAATACAAAAAAATTAGCCAGGCATGGTGATGGGTGCCTGTAGTCCCAGCTACTCAGGAGGCTGAGGCAGGAGCATGGCATGAACCCAGGAGGCAGAGCTTGCAGTGAGCCGAGATCACGCCACTGCACTCCAGCCTGGGCGACAGAGCGAGACTCCGTCTCAAAAAAAAAAAAAAAAGGAAAATTAGCTGGATGTGGTGGCACCGCCTGTAGTCCTAGATACTTGGGAGGCTGAGGCAGGAGGATCACTTGAACCTAGGAGGTTGAAGCTGCAGTGAGCCGTGATTGCGCCACTGCACTCCAGCCTGGGTGATAGAGTGACATCCTGTCTCCAAGAAAAAACAACACACACACACACACACACACACACACACACACACACACACGCAACTGAGGTTCTAGGATTCCAGAATTCCAAAGGTCCCAGAACACTAGGATTCAGGGCCCTCCCCTTCTGAGGCCCTGGGCTCCCAAGGCTCAGAATACCTGTGCTGAGATCCTTGTATCCTGCCACAAGACCAGGTTGGGGCAGGAAGGAGGTTCTGACCCTGTCTGTCCTCCCCGACGGGCCCAGCTAACCTTTGCATTGCAGGCCCTGCCGGAAGAGGCCCTTGAGGAGTTTCTTGCAAGCCTGGCAAACGGTGGGCCGTGTATAGCTGTGGATGAGGAAGGTGTGCGGCACCTTGACCTTGGAGAGCAGCATCTTGTCCAGCTCAATGGGGCGGCCCGTATACGATGAGGCAGAAGAGGAGGAAGAGGATGACGGGGGACGGCGAGGCAGGAGTTCGGTGGTGCTACGGCTCTGTCGTTGGCAAGAATGGAAGGGACACATCAGTGCGTTGGCCCCATCAACCCCCTAGCCACCAACCCGTCCCATCCCCCATCTCCTCACCAGCTCATCAGCCGTGCAGGGCAGGGACTCGGAGGTGCCGAGGCGCACGGAGTGGCCACTGGCCAGAGACGTGGATGACAGGCGCCGTTTGCGGGCCCCACTACAGTTGTTGGGGATGCTGAAGGCACAGCGCTTGTGGTAGTTCAGCCCGCAGCCTGCAGGGGGCGCCAGAGAATAAGAGACATGGCGTCTGCCCCTCCTAGGTCTCTTCTTGAGAAGCTGTGCCCTTTCCACCCAATCTCCCGCCTGGTCCTGTCCCCTCACCCCCCAGCACGATCTCCTCCAAAAGGCACTACTACCTGTAAGTGTATCAGCCCCTTCAGGCCCGCCCCTCCTTAGAGTTCCGCCCCAAGTTCCAGCTTGTAGCCCCACCATCACCCCATCTGTCCCCTAGACCCTGAACACACCCACACCCCTTTTCTCACTCCAACAAGGGACACCTCAAAGGTTCCCCCCAAAGCTCCATCCCTAGTTTCAGCTTGTAGCCCTGCCATCACCCCATCTGTCCCCCAGACCCTCAACACGCCTCACACCCAAAATTTTCCCACTCCAACAAGAGATACCTCAAAGGTTCCCCCCAAAGCTCCGTCCCTAGTTCCAGCTTGTAGCCCCGACATCAGCCCATCTGCCCCCAGGCCCTGAACACGCCTCGCACCCCACCTTTTCCCACTGCAACAAGGGACGCCTCAAAAGTCCCCTCCAAAGCCCCAATCCTCTATGGTAAGCACCTCCTTCTAGTCCTCTCCAAAACTCCTGTCCATCTCCCTGGAGACACCTGTTCCCCCTTCCAACCCTGACCTTCCTTTTTCTGAGGCCCCTTTGGTTCCCCCTCTTTCCCCAGCCCCAACTTTCCAAAAGAAAATGCCTCTCCTCACCCCCACCCCTAAGGTCACTATCACTCCCTCCAGGTCTGCTTACCCCCCGTACCCCACTTTCTCTTTTCTGTAGACCTGGAATCCAGGCAATCCCTAAGTAGTGTGATTAAATCTTAGTAGTGTGGGCCAGGCACGGTGGCTCACACCTGTAATCCCAGCACTTTGGGAGGCCAAGGCAGGCGGATCACTTGAGGTCAGGAGTTCAAGACCACACTGGCCAACGTGGCAAAACCCCATCTCTACTAAAAATACAAAACTTAGCCGGGTGTAGTGGCACACGCCTGTAATCCCAGCTACTCCGGAGGCTGAGGCAGGAGAATCACTTGAACCCAGGAGGCAGAGGTTGTAGTGAGCTGAGATCACGCCACTGCACTCCAGCCCGGGCAATACAGCGAGACTCAGTCTCAAAAAAAAAAAAGAGGTCTCAGTTGTACTCAGATTCATTGTACGATACTAGGCAGAAGTATGACTTGTTATTGTCTTTATTTTATTTTGTAGAGACAGGATCTCCCTGTACCCCAGGCTGGAGCACAATGACACAATCATAGCTCACTGCAGCCTTCAACTCCTGGGCTCAAGTAATCCTCCTGCCTCAGCCTCCTGAGTAGCTGGAACCACAGACATACGCTACCATGCCCAGATAATTTTTTTATTTTTATTTTTTTGTAGAGATGGGGTCTCGCTATGTTGCCCAGGCTGGTCTTGAACTCCTGGGCTCAAGTGACCCTCCCACCTCAGTCTCCCAAAGTGTTGGGATTACAGGCGTGAGCCACTGTGCCCTGCCTATTTTATCTTTTAAAATCCTCATCCATGGAGAAATCAGCTCAACTCCCTGTTTCCCACTGGACGTCCCGTATGCGTGCTCTAATACATCTCCAGTGATTCCAAATGATTCCAGGATCGCTTTTTATTCTGGAGTGAAGAATGTTCCTCCAGCCTTTGGTAGCCCTTCTGGTACCCGCCTGCTCCAGGCTTTCCAGTTCCACACCTCCCCATTGTAGGCACTGTCTTGGCTGCATGCTGTAATCACGGAGGCAAGCTTGGAGAATGGTGTTTGCCCTGCAAGAAGAGCTTCAGCAGGGCAAATGGTCTTTGCATACAGGAACCAATTTCCCAGTGTTGGCCTTGAATCACTCGTATGCTTTCCAGAATTTCAGAATCCTATCTATAACTCCCAGAATGAGTCCCAGGATAGAGTTAAACTCCTGTGGGAATGTAGTCATTTGGGGTTCTCTTGCCACCATAGGAACTGGGACCATCATCTGTGATGCTGGGCCAGTGAAGTCCATGCTGATAACCCATTAGGACTTGATGACACCAGGGCTGTACCATGACAAAGACTGCATATGCTGAGACCTCAAGAGTTGGATATGGTGTATGGACGATGGCAATATTTATAAGAGCTTTGAATGCACTGAATCAGTTTCTGCAGGCCTAGAGTCCTTAAATAATACAAGTATATTTAGGACTGCATGATGATCTGGAACACAGGATATTGGAGAAACTGGATTGCTTTTTTTTTTTTTGAGACGGAGTCTCACCCTGTCACCCAGGCTGGACTGCAATGGTATGATCTCGGCTCACTGCAACCTCCACCTCCCAGGTTCAAATGATTCCCCTGCCTCAGCCTCCCGAGTAGCTGGGATTACAGGTGCCCGCCACCACGCCCAGCTAATTTTTGTATTTTTAGTAGAGACAGGGTTTCACCATGTTGTCCAGGATGGTCTCTAACTCCTGACCTCATCATCCGCCCGCCTAGGCCTCCCAAAGTGCTGGGATTACAGGCTTGAGCCACTGCGCCCGGCCAAGAATCTGGATTTCTGTACAAGCATGGCACCCACGGAGCTAGAGATGCTGTCTCAGACCTAATACCCAATTGAACATCCAAGAATATGCCTCTAATCGCAGGGCACACTGTATAAAAATGGAGGCGCATGGGGCCCAGCGCAGTAGCTCATGCCTGTAATCCCAGCACTTGGGGAGGCTGAGGTGGGTGGATTACTTGAGACCAGCCTGGCCAACATGGTGAAACCCCGTCTCTACTAAAAATACAAAAATTAGCCAAGAGTGGTGGCACGCACCTGTAGTCCCAGCTATTTGGGAGGCTGAGGCAGGAGAATTGCTTGAACCCAGGAGGCCGAGGTTGCAGTGAGCCAAGACCACGCGGCTGCACTCCATCCTGGGTGACAGAGTGAGACTCCATCTCACACACAAAAAATGGAGCCACAGGGTCTCATCACAGAATGGATGGTCCTCACCTGTCGTGTGTCCTCATAGCCAATGCAGGTACATGGCCTTCATCTGTAGGCAGAGCCCCGATTTCAACATTCTCACTCAGAAGCATGAATAACAGGGAGAGAGGACCTATAGATCTTGACACTTGGGCTGAAGCTTGAGACATCTTGGCTTAAAGAACTGTATGTTTTGGACAGGCGCGGTGGCTCACGCCTGTAATCCCAGCACTGTGGGAGGGCGAGGCAGGTGGATCATTTGAGGTCAGGAGTTCAAGACCAGCCTGGCCAACGTGGTGAAACCCCATCTCTACTAGAAATACAAAAATTAGCCTGGCAGTAGTGGTGCATGCCTGTAATCCTAGCTACTCAGTAGGCTGAGGCAGGAGAATCGCTTGAGCCTGGGAAGTGGAGGTTGCGGTGAGCTGAGATCACACCACTGCACTCCCGCCTCGGTGACAGAGTGAGACGCTGTCTCCAAAAAAAAAAAAAAACAACCTGTATATTTTTAAACTATGATTTAAGGAGATATGTATGGGTGCTGTTATGGACTAAATGTCTGTGTCTCCCCCAAAATTCTTATGTTGAAACCCTAACCTCCAATGCAACTATATCTGGAGATGGTGCCTTTATGGAGGTAATTAAGGTTAATTGAGGCCAAAAGAGTGTGGCTGTAATAGAATGGGACTGGTGACCTTTTTTCTTTTTTTCTGAGACAGAATCGTGCTCTATCACTTAGGCTGGAGTGGAGTGGTGTGATCACGGCTCACCGCAGCCTCAACCTCTCAGGCCCAGGTGATCCTCCCACCTCAGCCTGTTGAGTAGCTAGGACTAGAGGTATACACCACCATGCCTGGCCAATTTGTTGTATTTTTGAGACGGGGTTTCACCATGTTGCCCATGCTGGTCTCGAACTCCTGGACTCAAGCGATCCACCCACCTTATCCTCCCAAAGTGCTGGGATTATAGGCATGAGCCACCATGCCCGGCCTTCCTTATAAAGGGAAGAGATACCAGGGATCTGTCTCTCCGTGTCCCATGTGAGCACACAGTGAAATGATGGCCATCTGCAAGGCAGGAAAGCAGGCTACACCAGAAACAGAACCCTGCCAGAATCTGGATCTTGGTCTTTCCAGCCTCTCACAATTCCAGAGATTGTGAGAAGTAAATGTCTGTCATTTAAGCCATGCAGGGTGGTATTTTGTTATGGCAGCCCTGACAAACTAAAACAGGTGCCAGGTTGACAAGAGGTGGACCCTGATAGTCATGTTTGTGTGTCAGCTCAGTTATTCAGACACTAATCTAGATTTGCCATGAAGGTTTGTTTTTGTTTGTTTGTTTGTTTTTGAGACGGAGTCTTGCTCTGTTGCTCAGGCTGGAGTGCAGTGGCACGATCTCGGCTCACTGCAACCTCTGTCTCCTGGGTTCAAGTGATTCTCCTACCTCAGCCTCCCAAGTAGCTGGGACTACAGGCACATGCCACCACGCCCGCTAATTTTTGTATTTTTAGTAGAGATGGGGTTTCACCATGTTGGCCAGGATGGTCTCGATCTCTTGACCTCATGATCCGCCTGCCTCAGCCTCCAAAGTGCTGGGATTACAGGCGTGAACCACTGTGCCCAGTCAAGGTTTGTTTTTTCTTTTCACCTTCTCAACCTAGCTTTTCCCCGACTCCAGGAAGAACTGGGAAGATAAGGCCCCATGGAGGTATTTTCTTTTCTTTTTATTTTTTTGAGACAGAGTTTTGCTCTTGTTGCCCAGGCTGGAGTGCAATGGTGCGATCTCAGCTCACTGCAACCTCTGCCTCCCGGGTTCAAGAGATTCTCCTGACTCAGCCTCCCAAGTAGCTGGAATTACAGGCATCCACCACCATGCCAGCTTTTTTTGTATTTTTAGTAGAGATGGGGTTTCACCATGTTGGCCAGGCTGGTCTCGAACTCCTGACCTCAGGTGATTCACCTGCCTCGGCCTCCCAGAGTGCTGGGATTACAGGCATGAGCTACCGTGCCCGGCCCAGTGGAGGTATTTTCTGGATGTGATGAAAATCCATAATCAGTTGACTGTAAGTGGGAGACGTAATCCTGCTTGTTCTAGGTGGGTCTGATTCAATCAGCTGAATGTTTTAAAAAGCAGATCAGAGACTTCTCGGATGAAGAAATTTCACCTGTGGACGTCAGCTTCAGCTTGTGCCTGAGAGTTCCCACTTGCCCTTCCTGATAGGATGAATTTTTTTTCTTTTTTTTTGTTTTGTTTTTGTTTCTGTTTTCAGACGGAGTCTTGCTGTCACCAGGCTGGAGTGCAGTAGCACAATCTCGGCTCACTGCAACCTCTGCCTCTCGGGTTCAAGCAATTCTTCTGCCTCAGCCTCCCAAGTAGCTGGGACTACAGGCGTGTGCCACCACGTCCGGCTAATTTTTTGTATTTTTAGTAGAGACGGGGTTTCACCATGTTAGCCAGGGTGGTCTCAATCTCCTGACTTCGTGATCCGCCCGCCTTGGCCTCCCAAAGTGCTGGGATTACAGGCGTGAGCCACCGTGCCCAGCCTTTTTCCTGTTTTTGAACCAGGGTCTCGCTCTGTCACCCAGGCTGGTGTGCAGTGGTGCAATCAGGGCTCACTACAGTGTCGAGCACCCAGGCTTAACTGATCCTCCCACCTCAGCCTCCCAAGTGGCTGGGACCACAAGTGTCTGTCACCATGCTTGGCTAATTATTTTTTGTACAGGCAGAGTCTTGCTATGTTGCCCAGGCTGGTCTTGAACTCCTGGCCTCAAGTGATCCACCCACTTTTGCCTCCCAAAGTGCTGCGATTACTGGCCTTCCCTACTGTGCCCAGCCAGATTTGAGTTGCCTAGCCAGCCCACACAATTCTGTAAGCTGATTCCTTGCATATAAATATCTTAGTATATATCTCCTATTGGATCTGTTTCTCTGCTTGATCCCTGACTGATACAGGCCCCACCCTCTTCCCCAGCCACCCTTCTGCTCCCCTAAGCTCTGTTCTTAGGCCCCTAATTGTCCCTCCCAGCTCCACCTCCTAGGCTCCGCCACTAGACCTGAGACTCGGCCCAGCCCCACTACTCTTTCCCCAAGCTCTGCTTCTGGGCCCATCCTTCCCATTATTACTTCCTAGGCTGCGCCCCCAGCTCTGAGCCCCACTCCTCCTCCCCACGCTGTCCCCATGCCAGGACCATTAGGCTCCGCCCCTGGTGCAGAGCCCCGCCCCATGCCCCACCCCCACCCCTTTCTCTCACCATCGCACTTGAGGCCCTGGCGCACTAGGCCGAAGAGCATCTCCCCGCAGTGATCACAGAAGGCAGGCGCCCGATAGGAGTGCACCGTGAGGGCGTGCGGGCGGATCTGGAAGTCCTCGAAGGTGGCCGAGGCTGTAGGCGGAAAATAGGGGTGGACACTTGAGGCAGGGTTAGCCAAAGCTTTTCCAGACCCCGCGTTCCCTGATTTCTCACAGTCCTCCCAGCCACAAGGTTTGATCTTTCCTTCCTTCCTTCATTTGCTCTCATACTACATTCTGCCTGGGTTCAAATCCCAGCTCCACCCCTGAACAAAACACATATATCCCTACACCCGGGGCAGGGACAGAGCGGGAATTGGGGAGTTGTTTAATGGGCAAGGAGCTTCAGTTTTGCAAGATGACAACAGTTCTGGAGATTGGCTGCACAACAGTGTGCATGAACTTAAAATTACTGTATGCTTAAAATGGGGCCGGGCGCGGTGGCTCACGCTTGTAATCCCAGCACTTTGGGAGGCCGAGGCAGGCGGATCACGAGGTCAGGAGATCGAGACCACAGTGAAACCCCATCTCTACTAAAAATACAAAAAAAATTAGCCGGGCGTGGTGGCGGGCGCCTGTAGTCCCAGCTACTCGGAGAGACTGAGGCAGGAGAATGGCGTGAACCCGGGAGGCGGAGCTTGCAATGAGCCGAGATCGCGCCACTGCACTCCAGCCTGGGTGACAGAGCGAGGCTCCGTCTCAAAAAAAAAAACAAAACAAAAACAAACAAACCAAAAAAAAGTGCTTAAAATGTTGGGGTTTTTTTGTTTTTGTTTGAGACAGAGTTTCACTCTGTCAGGCTGGAGTACAGTCGTGAGATCTCAGCTCACCACAAGTCCGCCTCCCGGGTTCAAGCAATTCTCCTGCCTCAGCCTCCCAAGTAGCTGGGATTACAGGCATGCGCCACCACACTCGACTAATTTTTGTATTTTTAGTAGAGACGGAGTTTCACCATGTTGGCTAGGATGGTCTCAAACTCCCGACCTCAGGTGATCTGCCCACCTCGGTCTCTCAAAGTGTTGGGATTACAGGCGTGAGCTACCGCACCCAGCCTAAAATAGTAATTTTTATGTTATGTATATTTTACCAAATTAAAAAATTTTTAATTAAAAATACCACCACCAACAACAAAAAAAGAACATGGATAGGCGGTGCCCGGTGGCTCACATCTGTAATCCCAGCACTTTGGGAGGCCCAGGTGGGCAGATCATTTGAGGTCAGAAGTTCGAGACCAGCCTGGCCAACATGATGAAACTCTGTCTCTACTAAAAATACAAAAATTAGCCAGGCCTGGTGCCACGTGCCTGTAATCCCAGCTAGTCAAGAGGCTGAGGCAGGAGAATCACTTGAACCCCGGGGGCAGAGGTTGCAGTGAACCAAGATCATGCCACGGCACTCCAGCCTGGGCGACAGAGCAAGATTCTGTCTAAAAAAAAAAAAAAAAGCCCAGTGTGATGGTGCATGCCTGTAATGCCTGTAGTCCAGCCACCTCAGGAGGCTGAGGAGGGATGATTGCTCTTCAGTCTGGGAGGTAGAGGCTGCAGTGAGTGGTGGTCATGCCACTGCATTCCAGCCTGGGTGACAGAACAAGACCCTGCCTCAAAACAAAATAACAGGCTGGGAACAGTGGCTCACACCTGTAATCCCAGCACTTTGGGAGGCTGAGGTGGGCAGATCACTTGAGATCAGGAGTTCGAGACCAGCCTGGCCAACAAGGTGAAATCCCGTCTCTACTAAAAATACAAAAATTAGCCATGTGTGGTAGCAGGCGCCTGTAATCCCAGCTACTCGGGAGGCTGAGGCAGGAGAACCGCTTAAACCCAGGAGGCAGAGGTTGCAGCAAGCTGAGTTTGCGCCACTGCACTCCAGCCTGGGTGACAGAGTGAGACTCCGTCTAAAAAAACAAAAAATAATAAAAATGACAAAAACAAAACAAAACTCAGGTTTAGGGGAGAGACAAGGATGAAGATAAAAATTCAAGTGAGGCTTTAAGAGTACTTAAAGCCTGAACAAGGTCACTAAAGGTGTAAATCCAGACTTCTGTCATTCATTCATTGAGCCAGTTTCACTGGGCATTGCAGTACGCAGGAGCAGCAGGGAAGGCAGCCATGAAAAAGGCAGCTGCCCCCACCCTCAAGAGGGACCAAGGGCCATAGACTGGTCTAAGGTGCTGAGAGCATGCCCATCTATACTACTGGAATAGTGAGTGGGTGAACTGGCTTCTGGCTGTGTCTTAGAAAATCACCTGGGGGCTTTTAAAAATACTGATGTGCAGATCCCATCTCACTTTGCAGAGATTCTGATTTAATTTAGCATTTTCGTGGGAGGAGCCATGGACATCATAACTTTTTTTTTTTCTTTTTCTACTTTTTTTCTTTTTTAGAGGCACGGTCTCTCTCTGTCACTCAGGCTGGAGTGCAGTGACATGATCGTGGCTCACTGCAGCCTCAAACTCCTAAGCTCAAGAAATCCTCCCACCTCAGCCTCCCAAGTAGCTGGGACTACAGACGTGTGCCACCTTGCCGGCTTTTTTTTTTTTTTTTTTTTTTTTAGAGATGGGGTCTCCTTATGTTGCCCAGGCTGGTCTCAAACTCCTGGGCTCCAGCGATCCTCCCACCTCAGCCTCCCAAACTGCTGGGATTACAGGTGTGAGCCACTGCAACTGGCCCATTTTTAACCTTTATATTAAAGTATAACACAGTCAGTTACAGATCGAACTCCTTCTTCTCCTCTTGTCCCCTTTCTCACTACTGCACTTGACTAGTCTTATAAATAAATAAGTATAACATGTGTTCAGGAAAGGCCACACATCGCAAGTGCACAGCTCAATGAATTTTCAAACTGTACAAACCGTCTCACTAGCATCCTAATCCACAAATGAAAGTTTAGACCAGTCCCTAAAAAGCCCCTTCGTGGCCCCACTCTGTAACCATCTTCTGGAAGCCCCAACTCTCCTTTTTTTTTTTTAGAGGGAGACAGAGAGGGAGAGATGGAGTCTCACTATGTTGCCCAGGCTGATCTCGAACTCCTGGGCTCAAGCGATCCCCCCAGCTCCAGCTCAGCCTCCCAAAGTGCTGGGTTCACAGGCGTGAGCCACTGCGCCCTGCCTCTCCTGAGTTCTAACTCCCGCTACCCTCTCCTCCCCCAGATGCCCCGCCCCCGCCCGAGGCCCCGCCCCCAGGCTGGCCACCTCCTCTCACCCGACAGCACCACCTCCACCAGGTCGCCCTCCTGGATGTCTCCGGCCGAGCGCACCAGCTGCAGGAGGTTGGCCGACGTGGGGTCATGTTTGAAAAGCAGGATCTTGTCGTAAAGGCCGTAGAAGCCACACTCAGGGAACTGAGGGGCGGGAGAGGGATGTGGCGACGGAAAAGCTCAGAGCCGCCTTCAGCAGCGGGCGGATTGTGACCCTCCCAGGGCAGGGCCGGCTGTTTCCCCCGGAAACGCAGAGACCCCGCAGGCCCTCGCTTCCTGCCTGCCCCCTCCCAACCCCAGCGCGAGCCGGGCAGGATGCCAGCGCCCCAAGTGTGCGGGGAGGGGGCGCCGGCGTGGGTTTGGTGGCTGGAAGGGGGAGCTGGGGTGGGAGGGAGAGTGGCTCCGGGAGCGTGGACACCTCGAATTTTCCGGAACCTGGCGGAGGTGGGAGGGGATGCTGAATGAACACTCCCTCCCCTGTGCCCCCTCCCCAGGCTCACACACCCGCCCCCCAGCTTCCTTCCTGGATCTGTCTATTGTTGTCCCAGTTACCTGGCTCCAGGCCCAGCACTGGGGTGGGGCGAGCTGGAAGGAGGACTTTTCGGGGCTCCTGGGAAAGTGGGGGGGGGGCCGGGGGACTTGGACTCGAGGGGGCTGGAGATAAGGAGGGCGCCTGCCACCCAATGCTCAAAGGACCCAGGTGTCTGGGTCCTCAGCTTGGGGGGCCTGGGGGCAGGAAATGAAACCTAGTAGAACAGAAAGTGAAACTGCCCCGGTGGGGCCTCGGGAAGGAAGGTACCGGGCCCTAGACACACCTGGACCTGGCAGAAAAATAAAACTGGGGTGAAGCCTGAGCGGGGCAGGCTGGGGACTTGAGTACTGGACAAAGAAGTTCACCCAAGGGACAATCTGCCCCCGTACCCCCACTGCCACCAGCTTCCCATGAAGTGGGCTGAGTTGGGGTGGGGAGCTGGGCCTGCTGGATTAGGCATTTGGTGGGCAAAACCCTATCAGTTCTCACTGCTAAGAGAGAGTCCACAGAAGCCCAGGACTGCCTTGGCCCTGACCCCTTGGGAAGTTTTTCTCTAAGCTTCAGTTTCCTTGTCTGTAGAATGGGGGAGCTGGCCCAGTTCCCCAGGTTTCTCTGACGCCCAAAGGATTCATTTCCAGAAGTCTGAAAAGATGCTGGAATTTGGATATTTTGGGACTCCAGCTTGCTCACATTATAGAATTATACATTCTAGATTCCAGCCTGGTATCACTATACATTTTAGGATTTCAATAACCTAAATAAGCGGTCATCTAATATTTTAATATTCTAGGAGTCTGACAAGCTAGGACTGTGCTGTTTGAATTCTTTAGCATTCAAGGACCTCATCCATCCAACATTCCAAAATTCTAACATTTTAACCTAGGATTCAACAATCTAGGAATCTAATATTCCAACATTTTAATGTTTTACTATTTCACAAACCTAGCGTTCTAATATTTGAACACTAACATGGGGGCAATTTAATTGCCTAGGATGCATATTCCAACAAGTTAGGATTCTAATATTCTAACATTTCTACAGTCCAGTACTGCAACACAGAAGCCCACTATTCTTTTAACATCTTACGGTTTAGACATGGAGTTCCACCTGCTTTCCTCCTGCCATAACACCCAGCTGCCCACCCTGGGGACCCTGGTGTCCAAAATTAAGAGTAGGCTAACAGCACTGTGACTAGGAAAGGGAATAGAGTCCCCAGGGTCTGTAGGGGTGCCTGCCCCTCCACACATATCTCAGGCTTAGGGGAGGGCAGAATTGAGCTTCGAGACCTCACTTGCCCCTTGGCAGCTAACTCAAGCACCTGCACCCACACACGTCACCGGATCACCATGGCCAGCCCAGGTTCAATTTCTCCTGTTTCCACCAAATGGGAGGCCCGGGATGCGCCTGGACATGGAGGTCCGCCGACATCTGCTGCCCCTTCCTCCCCTCTCTACACCTGGCTGGCCCCTCCCTTCCTCCCTGTTTGCTGCAGAAAACAACGACATGCAGGGACATGAAATTTGGGGAGGCCTCTGGGGCACTCCACCCCTGCCCAGTCCTCTCTCAAAGGGATGGTGGGGAGAGGGGCAATGGAGGGGGGCAATGCCCCCTATCCCTCCATCACCCAATGCTCAGGTCTTCTTCCTCCGTCTTCCGCACACCAGGCCCCACACCCCTCTGCCAGCGCCTCCTCCTTCAACCTCCCCCCGAGCTGGATCGAGGGAGCCCGCGCCCTCACCTTCTGGTCCACGATGGAACAGGCCAGCTGCTTCACATGAGCCAGCTCGGAGGCGGCGGGCAACAGCACGAACTCGCGGGTCAGCCCGATCTGGATGTGAAAGGAGACCCCGGAGCCCGGGGCCGGGATCTGGGGCAGTAGCGGTGGCGGCGACTGCAGCTCTAGGCCGCCGGGGGGCGGAGGAGACCCCGGCCCGGGAGAGCCAGGGAGCCCGGCGGGATAAGAGGGGGCGGCGGCCATGGGGGGAGGCCTGGGACCGGCCGCCTGGAGCCCACCCGGGACCCGGCCGGGGGGCCCCGGGGGACCCTGGGTTCTAGATCCGCGGGATCTCGTGAGCAGTTGGTGGGAGAGCGGGGATCCGAGAAAAGATCTGGCAGGCGGAGGGGACCTGAGGATGGCGGGGTCCTGGGAAGGAGAGAAAGGCACTGTAGTGGGTCAGAGGCCCGGAATCCAGGGCTCCCAGAAGATCAGAAAGGAGAAAAGTAGTGGTTTGGAGGTCCCAGCGATTGAGAGATTCCAAGAAGCCCGAGAGGAAATCTAGCAGGTCGGGATCACAGGGATCAGGAGAGCTCGCGATTCAAAGGCCCCTTCCCTAGAGGAGGGATTGAGAAGGGGGCAGAGGGAATCCCAGGATCCAGTGCTCCAAGAAGAGGATCCCACTGAGAAGGCGGCCCGGGGGAATTCACCTTGGGGGTGGAGGGCAGGAGTCTCTGAGTCGGGGACGGAGTGGATTCCAGAGATAAAGGGGTTCGCACGGACCCGACCGGCCCAGGGATGGGCAGAGGGGTCCCGAGGGCCGGAATGGGTAGAAGGGAACCTCACGAGTCGCAGAAGTTGGAGAAAAGTTCGGTCGGGAGCCGTGAGGAAGGGGGCTTTGCCGGCGGCGGGGTCGGGTGGGGGGCAGGGAGGGTCGCCAGGCGCCAGTAGCTCTTTTTCCCCCTCCAAAGTTTAAGTCTGCGGCGGCGGCCCAGGAGGAAGTGTCCGGAGCGACAGCTCAGTCGACCAATCGGCGCGGGCCTCGGCGACGTCAGGAAGGGGGTGGAGCCTGCCGAGGGGCAGGGGGCGGAAGGGGAGGGCGGGCCCGGTGCCTCCGAGTTGGGGGATGGACCTCCGCCTCCAGGGTCCGGGACCAGGGTAGGTGTGAGAGATGGAGGGCAGGCAGGCGAGACCAGTTCCTTCCCTGAACACAGCCAAGCCTGGAAAGTTAACTTTTCCCTCGGCTGGACAGGGAGGGGAAACACTATCACCCACCGCCGGTCGCGGGCGTCGGGCTTGGAGGCCACTGGCCCTTTAAGGAGGGGAGCCCTCTCCGGCAGGCGTCCGGCTCCCATGGCAGGGGACGGGTAGGAAATCGGTGTCAGGTCCCGGTCCGCTCCCTGAGCTCGGCCTCTCTGTTCTCCGAGCGTCGCCCCTGCCCTCCCCGCCGCGTCCCAGCCCAGGGAAGGGGGTGCTGCAGAGCGTGCCCCCGCCCCAGCCCATTTAACACATGGAAAGACCGAGGCCTCTAGTAGGAAGGGCTCGCCTTAGGTCCGTCTCCAGCGATGCTGGGCAAGGTGCATGGCGCTAACTGGATGGGTGGGGAGGGTCCATTCCCCCGCCCACCCCAACCCTGCCTTAGGACAGTGTGGGGCTGCCCGGAGGGAGGACAGCACACCCATACCACTTCATAGATGCAGAGTGTGTCTCCTGGGGATGTGGAGTACGTGTGCGTGTCTTTCTCTCCATGTGACTTTAGGCGAATGGCTTCTCTGTGAGCCTTAGTCCCTCCATCTGTTGGGACTGTAATAGGACTGACCCCACATGGGATGGTGGGAGCCGATGCCATCGTATACAGGTGCCTGGAAACGCAGCAGTTCAGTAAATGGTGGTTGTCTCTGATAACATGCGGAAAGGGGTGGCCACCTCCAGCACTCAGGCTTTGATGGGTGGGCACGTCCATTCAGTCGCCCAGCAAGCATCTGTGAGGACCTACTGGGTGCTGGGTGGGCCCTGCTGTAAAACTTCAGCCGCTACAGGGGTTAGGCTTGATCTCTCCTCCCCAGCTAATAATCAAATAGTGGCTACCATTTAGTTTACACAGAGTAAGCCGAAGCCTCAGAGAAGCAAAACGTCTTGCCCAAGATCCCAGAGTGAAGTTGCTTGAGGGAAGCTGCCCCACCCACCCCTTTGATTGACAAGTCTAGGCCTAGGTTTGAGCTCTAAGAGAAGGGCCACCTGTCTGGCTGGGATGCTGGCAGGACTGGAAATGGCAGGGCTGGCTGGGGATGGGGGCTGCCAGAAGAGCCCCTCTTCCTGGTGTACGGCCGTTGGGGGTAGCTGAGGTCGGTACAGTATCGATTCTGTCACCACATCCGGGGGCTGGGGCTGAGGAAGGAAGTCTGAGGCTGGAGTGAAAACCCAAACCACCACCTGGGGAACTGCATCGAGCCCAGAGGGATGGGCAGGGAGCACACCACGTGGAGCCCAGGCAGGCTCCTGTTGGCGTCACCTAAGGGCCTCCTGCCCACCTGCACCCTTTTTCCTGAGGGGCAGATTACTGTCCCAGCAAAACGCTGCCATGTCCCGAGTGTCCAGACAGCGGCCTCCATCCTTTCTCGTATGTTCACTGGGGCCTGCTAGGGGACTGGGGGCACAGCCCTTTACAACCCAGGAAGTGGGCATTAGTGGCCTGTGGCAGAGGTGCTAGGATTACCAAGGACACCTGGCTGGTAGGTGGTGGAAGCCTCCTGGAGACAGGAGCGGCGGTCCCCTCCATCTCATCTGGAGCATGTGGACACCTGCTCCCTCTTTTTAAGTCTGTGGACCCAGTGAAATGCCATGTAAAGCATTCAGTACAGTAGACATGGACCACCGAGAAGGGAAAGGAGGGATGCATCAGGACAGGAGCCACGAGGGCTCGGGCACCTGCGGCACCTCCTCCCAGCATGGAGAAGCCTGCAGCTTGCACCCCAAAGCCATCATCCTCCACTGGCAGGTGCAGCCTTTCCCTCCCTGCTCCTTGTGGGCCTGGGATGGGAACAGGAAGAGGGGTTTACATCCTCTGGGCACCAGCCCTTTGGCCTCGCCACCACCCCTCACACATCCCAGGCGGGGCTGAGGCTTCAGCTGGACTGTCATCACAGTATCTGCTCCCCAGTGCTCTACATCTGGGGAGGGAGCACTTAGGGACAGAAAGAAAGGGCACAAGGAGATTCGGTCCAGTGCCTCCACTTCTGCTCTCCACCCACACCCCACCCAAACTCTGGGCCCCTCTCCAGCCCCTGCTGCCCTACCACAAAACCCCAACCCATCATATCCCCTCTCTCCAAACTCCACCCAACCCAGGCAGAGCCGGTCACTCCTCCCCCAAAGTCCCCAGTCCCCTCAACAGATGGCACCATCACCCATCTTACTCCAAAGGGTTTATTGAGACAAGTTTTCACATACAAGATGGGGGCAGAGGGATTGGGGCTTATAAACAGGAACCTGGAAGGGGACCAAGGGTGCAGGGTAGAACCAAACAAGAGTGAAATAAATAGAGGGAAAGAGTGGAGACAGGGAGGAGACTGACCGAGACCATCACACAGTGATAACGCGGGTGGGGCGGCGCCATGAAAATCCCGTTATTTATACAGATATACAGGGAGTTCAGGGGGACCCGGGGCCCACTCCACCCTCCATGCCCCAGTGAGGGGCACAAGAAAGCCATCTCTGCCCATGGGCAACCCCATGGGGCGCTGGGAGGGCTGCCCCAGGAGTCTTGGGCAATCCCTGGCCTGGAGGCCTTGGTTAGTGTCTGGAAAGCAGTGGAGAGGGCCGGAGGGGAGGGACAGCCAGGCCGCGGCTCAGCTCCGAGGCTCCCGGCTGCCACCCTTTCTCCCAGCACAGCTCCCACCCAGGTCTGGGAGGATGGGGGATGGGGGAGCAGGAGCTCAAGGAGAGAACCTGGCACCTTCTGGAGTCTTGGAAAAACTGATCCCTAAAGACACCCCACCCTGGCTGTGCTGCCTTCTGGAAGGCAGCTCTGATACCAGGAGTGGCTGTCAGGGCACAGGGGGAAACCCCGAGGCCATCCTCGGGGGTGATTCCTGAAAGGGGCCCATCCCCAGGCTGGATGCTTGGGGAAGGCAGCCGTGGGGGAGGGATTCCTGGGGAAAGGGCCGTTAGCACCACCAGGCTCCACGGCAAACAGAGGCCAGGCCTCTGCACCTCCAGTGAGGCTGGGAGTCCCCTGCGGGAGAGAGAAGGGAGGGGAGACTGAGCCACCGCCTCTAGGGCGCCTCTCAGGCCTCAACGCCTCCCCTGCATGCCCAGGGCTCCCCCAGTGATTCTCACAGGACGCCCCTGACTGGACTGCAGGACTCAGCACACCCGGGAGTACTAGGCATGGGCGTGCAGAGACTCAGGATGCAGGGTTTCTGCCCTCACCTCAGCCCCACCTGCCCGGCCCCGCACCCTAGCCAGCGTGGCGGCCAGGGCAGGGCCAGGTGGGCATCATACGAAGACCTTGGCCAGGGCGTCGGCGCCAGCACTGGCAATGAGGGCCTTGCTGGGGTGGCAGGCGACAGCGTGGATGGCCTCCTCGTGCTTCTTGCGGTGGGCCGTGATCTCCTGCACGCACGTTTTGTTGTCCAGGCTCCAGAGACGCAGGGAGCAGTCATGGCCTGCGCAGGTGTCGGGGACAGAAGGAGTGGTCACTGGGCTCCTTGCTCAGATGCAGCCCTGGAACCCCTCACCTGGCCTTGTCCAAAGGCCTCAGGGGAATTGGGGCTCAACTCTCCTCTCTCTCACCCTCTGCTCATCACCTCCTGTGGCCTGCCCAAAGGAGAACCCTGCTCCCCTCCTGTCCACAGTCCATCTCATCCCCCAGCATTTCCTGAGCAGCTACTGCACACTGAGCCCCAGGGCGGTGGCGGGGGGGGGGGCGGGCAGTGAACAAAACAGGCAACTCTCCCTGCCCCGCAGCACTGACGCTGCAGCTGGGCGACAGGAACAGAAAGAAGCAAGCAACCCAGCCGGTCAGTGTGACAACAGAATGGCCCCAGGAGGAATGCAGGGAGCCTTCCAGGCAGAAGGACAGGTGGGAAAGGTCCTGAGGCAGGAGGTGGAGGTGGCCACAAGAGCCTGAGCAGGGGCTTGGGGAGAAGAGGGGAGAGGACGGCAGGCTGGGCAGGGCCCTGGCGAGGAGAGGTTTAATTTACGGTAAAGAGGATCAGGCAGGGCAAAGGCTCAGCTCCCTCCACTGTCTAGTGGCCCCCAGAATAGAGCCCTGTCTGGGCACTGGGCTGGAGCTCACTGACCAGCCCCTCACCCACCAGAGGCTGCCAGCACAGGCCCGGAGGCAGAGGCCAGCCACAGCCTCCAACACCACGGCCCACGCCTCTGCGCGCACACACACTCACTGCTGCACTCACTGCAGGCCTCACCCTTCACCCCACAGCGACCTCCAGTCTCCTTCTCCACCCACCCATGTCATACTCCATCCCTTCTAAGCACAGCCACACATTGCTGGCCTCAATGCCCTTATCCAGAGACAACAGGGTGGCATGGAAGTCCCATGGGCACCCCCAGGTAGACCTGGACTGATGTTACAGAGCTTCAATGGCCAAGTTACAAAGCGTCTGGGTGTCAGGGCCCACATCTGTAAACTGGGGATCAAAGTACCAACCGCACAGGCTGCTTAGAGGCTGAATGAGACGACGCAGCTCCAGTGCCCCAGAGGAGGGCCCCAGCGGACTGTGCTGCCCCCTATGGTCACCTTGGTCATTCCCGCCCAGACCAGCTTCCCCCAGCCCTGGCCCCCGGGCACCCTGAGCACTTGCCTGGAGCCAGTGCCCAGGCCTCTTCCTCCCCTTCTCCCCAGCCCTGGTGGGACTAGTGTGCCCAACTTACTTCCTGACATCAGGAATGCGCCGTTGGGGTCCACGGCTAGGCAGGTGACTGCGTCCAGGTGTGCAACCATGGAGTGCACCGGCTTACCTGAGGCGAGAGGGGCGGATGGCAGGTTCCCCTCCCACTCTGGGCCTTGCCTGAGAGAGTGAAAGGACTGGAGGAGACACTCTCAGAGCCTCCCACAAGGATGCAAGCATCTCTGCTGCCTGCCTCTGGCCCTCCCCACCCACCACGAGCACAACGGGCTAGGCCTCACCTGTCCGATTGTCCAGGAAGCGGATGCCCCTGTCGTCGTGGGCGGTGATGGTGAGAGGCTGGTTTGGATGACTCACCACTTGGTTGATCTGGGTTGGACCTGAAGGAAAACGCAGGAAGAGGGAAGGATGTCAAGGGGAAAATCAGGAAGACCGGAACAGAGGCACGAGTGCAGCGTGACAGCCCCTACACAGCCTCTGCCTGGATGTCGAGGGGGGCTGGGCGAGGGCACTCCGGTCCCTGACCGCAGTGCTGGTTCTGCACAAGCAGCTCCTGGGCCCTGTTGTGGGGCTGGGGGAAGAGGAATAACAAACATGAACACATTCCACCACTCTACCAAGAGGGCCCGACGGGGCAGCCCTGACGCGCTGTCCCCACTCAGCCCCACCAGTGCCCTGGCTGTGAGGGCGCAGGGCCCTTCACTGGGACCCGACTTCCTTCCTGCTCAGGACCCGAGGGTGCAGGGGAGTCATCTGAGCTGACTGGCAAGGGGTCACCAAAGCCCCACGAGGAAGCGGGGCCCAGAAGACACTGAGACCAATTCCATGAGCTGATGTCAGCCCCCTTACCGCTGCTGCCCCGGGACTCCAGCGTGAGGAGGGCACTGCCAGCCTCCAGGTCATACAAGACGGTGTCGCCAGAGCGGAAGGAGGCCACGATGTGGGCAGGCTCGGTGCTGGTGAAGGCCACTGAGGTGGGGACCCCGTGCTCTGAGGGCACAGGGAAGAGAAGGCTGCTGAATGGACCCTCAGACCCAGCCCTGCCCCGCCCCAGGGTAGGGGACAGCGGGTGGGAGGCCTGGGGCCTCAGCAGGAACCACTCTGATAGCCTCTAGACTCCGCATAGCTCCAGGGTGAGGCGCCGGGGCCCCCACTCACCGCTGGCTGTGGGGAAGGTGCAGAGGCAGGCCGGGCTGCTGCTGCTGGGGTCCCAGATGCGGACGGTGCCATCGGCGGAGCAGGAGGCCAGGCGCTGGGAGGTGGGACTGAAGGCCAGGCCCCACACGGCGTCCCCGTGGCCCTCCAGGACGTGGCTCAGCACGCTTGGGTCTGCACCCACCGCAGGGAAGAAATGGGCTGTGTCAGGGCTGCCAGCTCCTCCCTGGACAGCCCAGAGCCCCAGCTCTGCCGAGCCCCAGCTCTGCCAAGCCCCAGGCAGCTGGGCTCCAATCACCCACGCACCCACTTCACGCCTGGTGCCCCTCGGAACTGTCCACCGCCAGGACAGCCCGGCAGCTGCTCCCACTGCCCACTAGCTCTCCAAGGAAGGTTCTAGGGCTCCAGAAGGCAGGGATTTCCCTCTATTCACGGCTGTCTCCCCAAGCAGGGCCCAGAAACTGGGAGCTCAATACAGAATTTTTCGGGCTCCATTAAGGAAGAAGGAACAGCATGGTTCTGTGGCCCCAGGAGCAGCACGCGGCCTGTGCTGGCCAAGGGTTGGTCCCAACCCTGGCCCGAGCAGTCTTTTCAGCCCATGGCCAAGTGCATGAGCTTTGCCTGGTCTCTCCAAAGCCCCCTGGTCATTCAGAGGTCCAATCACTGCTTCCCTGGTTGCTGGAGTGCACACCAGCAGCTCTGGCCTGCTGATACCAGAAGTGTGGTGGCTAATGTAGCTGGGACCGATCCTGACCTTGTGCAGGTCAGCCTTTTCTCTAAAGTCTGTCCTCCCCTTGAGAGAAGACAAAGACCTCTGAACTCTGCCCAGACAAGGTGGAGCACAGGGCCAGGTGCATGATCAAGAGGAGGCAGAGCCGGGTGCAGTGGCTCACGCCTACAATCCCAGCACTTTGGGAGGCCAAGGTGGGTGGATCACCTGAGGTCAGGAGTTCAAGAACAGCCTGGTCAATGTGGTGAAACCCCGTCTCTAACAAAAATACAAAAAATAGCTGGATATGGTGGTGCATGCCTGTAATCCCAGCTACTCGGGAGGCTGAGGCACGAGAATCACTTGAACCCAGGAGGTAGAGGTTGCGGTGAGCCAAGATCACGCCACTGCACTCCAGCCTGGGTGGCAGAGTGAGACTCTGTCTCAAAAACAAACAAAAAAAAAAAAAAAAAAAAAAGAAGATGGCAGAGAACAGAGGGACAGATGTTGAACAGAAGTGACAGTCTGGTCACTTCCCTACTTAGGTCTTAGATGCTCCAAAGAGAACGCCCCAACTCCCTCCAGCCTGGCCCAGCTAACTCCACCTTCTCTGGACACGTCCTCCCCCAACCACGCAGAGACCCTGGCGGATCCCCACACACAGAGCACATGGCATGGCAGAGCAGAGGCTGCCAGGGCCAGCCATGCCTGTGCATGCGCTGCTCCCAGCCTGGGCGGCCCCAGCTCTGCCTTCTGGACGCTGGCTCACACGGATTCTCAGGCAGCTTCCCCATCTCCTCCCACAGCCATCATTCCCATCCCGGCTGGCTCATCCCTTGGCCATGCGCTGCGTCGCGCTGCTCACAACAGAGCAGACGGGGGAGCCGTCACATGCACTCCTGAGGCCTGCAGTGTTGGCAAGAGGTGGACGTGACGTGTGCGTGTGTGGAGGGGACGGCCAGGTCCCAGTGAATGTGAGGGGAAGGCGGGAGGCGTTGTCCTCACCATAGCCATCGTAGGGATCCATGCTGAGGTCTGGAATCTTCCAACTGTGGATGCAGGCATCTGCCCCGCCACTGTAGCAGTATTCACTGTTGCTGCCCATGGCCACAGCCAACACGGGGCCCCTGGAAGGGACAAAGATGCGGAAAGGGCGATGAGAAAAGCTCAGGGTCTCCCCTGGCCACAGGACCTAAGTTCCCTACTAGCATTCTTCAAGGATGGCCAAAAAGAATTCAGCGACTGGGGCTCCGGCCATGCTACCTGGACAAGCTGCCTGTCCCCTGCCCTCTCCCACCCCACCTCCATCTCCTCCCCTGAAGGGCTGTGCTGAGCACCAGCTGCCAGGGCATGTGAAAGTCAGCACAGAGCCCCAGGAGCCAGGGCTGTGTATGTCATGGAGGGGGCGGGGACTCAGAGCCCCCTGCTCTCCTGCCTCCTGCCATGGGCCTCCCGGGATGGCAGTGAGTGGGTCGGGTCAGGCTGCATTTAGGACGAAATTTCTAGCAGGCTCAGGGGCACCTCCCTACCTGTGAGCCCGGAAAGCATGGATAGGTTCCACGTCTAGCGCCGCATTCCTGTGGGATGACAGAGGAGCCTGATGTCACTGAGACCCTGTCACCCCCGTCCCCAGATGCCCCTGCACCCGGCTCTGAGCTTGCTGCCCTCACTTCTTGGCCGTAACCGCCTTCTGCAGGTTCCAGAGCTTGAGCGTGCCATCCTCGGAGGCGGTGAGCAGAGCCGACTGGCTGTGGTGGAAGGCCAGGGAACGAATGCCGTCGTAGTGTGAGCGCAGGGTGAACTTGGGGTTCCACGTCTTCTTAAAAGCATCTTTGCTGTCAGACAGCTGGGGTTGGGGGGAGCTGCCTCAGTGTCTTCGCATCCATCCCAGCAGTCATGCAGACACTGACACCCAGGGCTTGAGGCCCCCTGTCTTCCACCCAGATGACCCTGGCAGGAATGCCCTCAGAGCCTGGGCTCCAGCCGGGACCTCTCCCCTTCCTCTGCTGGGCAGAGTCTCCACGCTTGCCCAACAAGTCCCCACACTGTGCTGGGTTCTGGAGAGACAAAGGTGAGCCTGACCCCTTGGGGTCTTGCAGTTGAGAGGAAGGAGAATGGGGGACACAACTGGATCATCCCACAAGTGTGCAGGATCATCAGCCATGAGCAGGGCAATGAATTAAAGATGCAGAGAGACATCAGGCAGCCTGCCCTCCTCCCTGGGGGCCACTGAGGCTTTCCTGAGGAAGCACGAGCTAGCAGGACTTCACCAGATAAGGAGAGGGCCCTGGAGAGGGAAAGGGTCCGTGCAGAGGCCCTGAGGCAGCAAGGGCGGGCCCAGGCCTGAGAGGTCAGTCGTACAGGCTGCAGGAGGCAAGGAGAGTGGCAGGGGATGAGGCAAGCGCTGGGTGGTGAGCCCCAGAAGAATGCGCGTTTCATCCTAAGAAAAAGCCTTGGAGAAACAAGGAGCCGGGGAACTGTTTAGAGCAGGGGAACAACATGGCTTGTTCCTGCCACCCCTGAGAGGCTCAGATTAGGGACAGGTAAAAGTAGCCACAGACCAGGCACAGTGGCTCACGCCTGTAATCCCAGAACTTTGGGAGGCCAAGGCAGGACGATCATTTGAGCCCACGAGTTCGAGACCAGCCTGGGTAACACAGGGAGATTCTCTCTTGAGAAGCAAAAAAAAAAGTAGCCTCAGAGAAAGAGGTTGAGAGGCCAGGAAGCCCCAGGGGAGATGATGGCATGGACACCAGACACATGACCATGAAGCGGGAGGCAGTGCACAAGTGGGAGAGGTGTGGGGGCCTCTGTCCACCACGCTGCATGCGCCCTGGTGCCGCTCACCCAGCAGGGGACCCGGAGAGAGCCAGGCTCAGGAGAGATGACGAGCAGAGTACCAGGCAAGCCTCAGAGCCATGCCCCAAGATGGGCTCCCAGCTGACGTCCCTGCCTCAGCTGTCCCTTCTGCCACAGTTCTTTAGGGCCAGAGGATCTGCTACTGTGTGGTTCACTCACCCCCTCCCCTAGCGGGGCTCAGAACACTGTACTTCCCCAAGATGGAGTGACATCTCGGGGCATGCAGAGGGACCCCATGGCACACTCCACTTCTCAGGCCTCTGCTCTGACCCCACTTCCTGAGTCTCACAGCAGTCCCCACCCAGCCTCGCTAGGGTCACCAACACTGGAGATCCCATTCTGTCACAGTAAAATGTGCACATGCACCGACACCAAAGGCTCCCAGCTAGCCAGAGGCCCATCGCCGTATCTGAGGCCCGGAATATTTCATTTCAGCCCAGCTGCCCATTCACACTAGATTAGCCTGACTTGGCAGAGCAGGGGGTGGCTACAGGTCATCTTCCTGCATCCCAAATCACCAGGGTGGGAGGGGCACTGAGTGGAGGAGCCAAGGAACTGTGATTAAGACACAGGCTCCAGAGTCTTCCAGGCCCTGCGCCTTGGCAACCGCAGTCAAGTCCCTCCACCCTCTACATCTGCACCCCTCTATGAAACAGGATGAGCAGGACATGGGCGACACCCAGTCAGAGCTTGCAGGGGCTGGCCCTGGGCGCAATGCCCAATGGGGACAGTGCAGGGGGCACCCGGAGAACTTACATCGCAGCTGAGGTCGTTGTCGTTGGTGACGGTGAGATCTGCCAAGTCCCCCAGGCTCACCTCCCCGCCCCCGATAGTGTCCATGATGAAGACGTCTGAGGAGAAGCCAAAGGAACCTGGTAGGGGGAGGGGAGGGAGGGGCAGAGAGGGCCAGGGAGAGAGAGAGTGACAGAGAGAGGCAGAGAAAGAGATAAAGAGCGAGAGAGAGAGACAGGGAGAGGACAAGATGAAGAATCACAGCTGGAAAGAGACAGAGACAGACAGGGCAGGACAGACAAAAAGAGAGGGAGACAGACAGACAGACGAACTTTTGGGGCAGGGAGGCTGCAGACTGGAGGCTGGGCCTCGACCCTGAGGACACAGAAGCCCTGGGCTCAGCTCTGCAGCCTCCCTCTGCCATGGGCCCGCAGGACTGGGACCAGGTTGGGGGTGCCTCTTACCTTCGTGTGGCCGGGGCTGGGGTGTGCCAGGAGGCGGGCCGGTCACTTTTGGGGGCAGCCCATCCACATCCCGCAGGTCAGCCAGAATGCCTTGGAGTTTGACCCGACGGCTTTCTGCAGGGTCGAGGCATAGGGCCGGAGTCTCCCAGCAGTTCCAACCCAGTCTGGCATAGGTGACTGGCCAACCCAGTTTGGCCTTCCCCAAACTGAGGGCCCCCTGCCACTGTGCGGGGCTGTGAAGCTCTGGCCCCGGGGGCGTGGGGGGGGGGGCATGAGCAGAGGAGAGGAGGTTGATTGGGCCCCTCTCTGGGGCAGCAGGCAGTTCACTGCCTTGCCTAGGCCTCAGGCCCCAGCCATCCATCCCACGTGACCTGAGAGCCCTCCTAGCTGGGAGTCACAGGACAGGGAGGAAGATGCGGCCCTCCCACCTGCCTCTCCCCAACTGGGTCCTCATCCTGTTCCCTCATTGAGGCCAGCCAGAGCTGGACGCCCGCCCTGGAGGGCTGGCGGCCCCACTTCAGGAAGAGCCAGGCCTGCCTGCGTCTCCATGGGGGTTTTCCAGGGAAGGGGTGAGGGGCCGGCGGCCATGGCCTGGGCCTCCTGCTCTCCTTGGCTACCCTCCTCTCAGGAAACATATCCGTCCGGTAGAGAGACCCTGCACAGGAAGCAGCTGCGGGCAGCTGAGCCTGCTCCCACCCCCTCGGTGGGGAAGGCAAGCGGGGGCTGGCCAGAAAACATCAGCTCACCCAGCTCGTGGGGGCTTCCATCCACAGTGCACCGCCGAGGGTCTGGAGCCCCTTCCCCATCCTCTCCTGAGCCCAGGAAATCAAACTCATTGATAGCATCCTCGGAGTCATCTTCCTCGTCCTCGTCTTCCATTTCGGGCACCAGGGCCTTGGATGGGAGCTGGCGCATAGAGAAAGCGAGACAAGTCAGGGGGCCTCTTGTCCAGAGGCTAAGCCACCTCCGTGCCTAGGAACAGATAAGCCGGGGCTCTGGGCCCGGCTCTGCTCATGGGGCTGCCTCAGCTGCCAGCCAGCTGCCCGGGAGCGCCCCCTGCTGGGCCTTGGACAGCTGCTACCACTAGGGCCAGTTGGCCTGACCCCACCCTCATGCAGCCCTTGGCCTAGCCTGGGCTCAGCCTGCTCCAGTCCCCCAGCAAGGTGCCTTGGATGAAGAAAAGTCAGATAATGCAACAATCTGCCTGCAGGGAGAGCAGATATGCACTGGTGTCCGTGTGTGAATATATGGAGGTGCAAACAAGTGAGGACGAATGGACCACAGCATTGTAGCCATAAACACAGCACCGGCTGCCGTGCTGGCACAAGAGCAAATTCCACTCACTGAATGACCACTGACTACCCCTCGCAGACACGACTTCACTTAACCCCCAACCCTGGGAACAGCCACCGTGAACACTGTCATTATCATTCCCACATTACAGGCCAGGAGACAGGCTGAGCAGCAGGAACCCACTTGCCCTAGGTCACCAAGGCCAAGCTCTGCCCACTGTGAACTTCTCCAGGGCATGGCTGGCCCCTTCCACATGTCAGCGCCCCAGGCTGAGTTTGGCGACACCTCTCGGGCACCAGTGAGGGGCCAGCCTCTGACCTGCACGGGGGGGACCAGAGGGAAGGGGCATGGAGAAGACCTAGTGCCAAGGTTTATTCAACACTTGTGCAAAGAATGGGGAAGGGGAGGGTTTAGACAGCATGCCCAGAAAGGCAGCGGCCGGGCTCAGGACTCCAGAGGAGGGAACCACCACAGGTGCTCTGAGGGGCACACGAGTGGCAACTGTGCTCCGCCAATAGTGTCTGGAACCATGAGGGCTCCACCACTACCAAGTGCCACCAGCGCCACCGACTAACATCTAATGAGCACTTGGGGGACAGCCACCGTGCAGCTGAGGGCTTCCTGGGCACCAGCTCATTCTAATTAAATCCTCAACAACCCAGACAGAGGGACTCAGCCCCATCTAAAGGGTGAGGAGAATGAAGCCAAGACAAAGAGGTGTGGGCCCGAACTCACGCAGCTGGGCCACGGCCGCCAGGGAGCCATGGGCAGTTCCCTAGGTTCCCAGCCGGGCCTCGCTGGAGGGCTGGTGCGTGGAGACAGAGAGCCCTACCCAACCAGCCAGCCCAAGGGCGCGGGCCTGAAGGGGTGCAAACACCACGGATGATTCCTGATGGAATGGGTGGAGGGGTGAAAAAGGACTAGAAATTCTCAGAGGCGTGGGAAGGACCAAGCGTCTGGACCAGGGGCCAGCATTTGAGACCCTGGACTCAGCCCTCCTGCTCTTCCTCTAGGCCTCCTGCAGTGCTGTGGCTCCGTGCACGCCACTCCACTTGGGGTGCGACTCTGTGCTGAGCCACACTGGGGATACTGGAGATGGAGTGGAGGCCCACACAGGCCCAGTCCCTCCCAGGGAGGGGTCAGGAGGAATACAGACCAGATAGGGAGGACCCCAGAGTGGCCAGGGCCAGGGAAGGGAGCCCAGGGTGAGTCGGAGAAGGCTTCCTGGAGGAGGGGGTGTCTGAGCTGAGTCTAAAGGAGGAAAGAAAGGGGACCCAGGCAAAGGGACCCGCTAATGGGAAGCCTGGGGCTCAGGGAAAGCTCCGAGGCCATCTCCCACAGGTCCCTCCTTCATGGGCACATGCCCCTGCCTCCACCACAACGCGTCCTTCTGCACATGACTATTTACAAGGCTGCTGCAGGCCACAAGCTCCTCCAGGCCAGGGCCTGTGTGTCTCCATATCCCTGCTGCCAGCACACACCGCAGCCCCTGAAGGCCCAGGCTGACTCTGGGAAGGGCCTTGATCAGGTCACACCCAGGCCAGGCTGTGCAGGTCGTGGAGGAAGGGCTCACCTTCACACGCTGCTTCTTGTGCTGCACGCTGTCCAGCTCATCGTCCTCGTCGCTGTCTTCATCCTCGCAGTTCTGTAGGAAGGGGATCTGCCCCAGCACTGAGCCGCCCAAGCGTTCTTTGCCATCTTTGCCGGCCGCGTTCCTGCCGAAGACAGCGGAAGAGAGGAGGCATGAGTCCTGCCAGGTGTCAAAGCTCAGATAGGAAGATGCCCTCCCAGGCTTGGTGGCCAGAGCCCAGACCCCACTAACCACCCCCTGAGCCCTGAGCAGCCTTGACTCTGGTCACACACAGAGCCCCAACCCCAGCCTCTGCCCAACAAATGCTCATTCCAACTGGAAGCCTCACTCAGACCACAAACGGAGCCCAGCTCCTCACTGACCGCCGACCTGAGTTTCAGAGGGCTAGCCCCCAACCCTGGTCACAAATTTCCATCCTGTGCTGAGTCAGAAGGAAAGCTGGATGAGAAAGTGCCACTGACTCAGCAGTCCCCATTCCTACAGCCCAGTCAGACCACAAGGGCAGGTCAGGCAGGAGGCAAACACGCCCTGCAGGAAAGAGGAACCGGCCATTCTACAAATGCTCGGCCATTCTACAAATGCTCGGCGAGGCACCGAAAGCCAGCCAGCCTCGCGCAAGCCGGGGCGCCAGCGATCCCTGCTACCCAGGAGCCTGCACTATCCCCAGCAACAGATGGCACTCCTCCTTCCACCTCCTGGCTTCCAACTTCATGACAAGTTATAGCAGAGGAGGTATTGACCCAGCCTGACTGCGGGAGAAGGCAGGGTGGAATTCAAAGTGCAGATCGATGCAAACATCCCCACTTTCTGCCATCAGGTTGATGCCCTGGAGGTCTTGTCAACTGCCAGGTACCAATGGGTGCAGAGGTCACTGCAGATGTACCCTCTCGCCTCACGGCTGCCATCCCCAGAGCTCCACTCCATCCTCAGAACACTCGCTGCACTTGCAGTGGGACACAGGACTCCATTCTCACGGGCCTTCCTCCCACAACGACACTGACACGCTGCACAGGCTCAGCCTCTTTCTCAGCTTCCTCCTCCTGTTCCTCCCTCCAGCCTCTAAGTGGGAGAGCACCCAGGCAGTCCCCAGATCTCTTCTCTGCGCCATCTACACTCACTCCTGCAGGCACTGCAGACAGCCATGGCTTTCCAAAGAACGCCCATGTGCTTGTTCAACTAGAGCTACGTTTAGGGGCCAAATGCCCCCGAGCTCCAGACGAGCTCTGCTTCTCCACGTGGGGGTAAACAGGCCGCTCACACTTCACACAACCTCGGCGGCCCCCAGAACTTCCATTCCCAGGCTTCCCCGTCTCAGGGGATGCTGCTCCAATGGCTCACACCAAACCCTGGAGTCGCTTGTTTCTTTTCCTCTCCCCTTAGCTGCAGTCCTTTAGTGTCAACTGCCTGAAAGCCTCTGGGGAAGCTGACACCTCTCGCCTCACCACCGCTAAAGTCCGTCAGCTCTGTCCCGGACATTGAGCCATCTCCTAACTGGTCCCCCTGCCTCCTCTGTGACCCTCCTACACCTCTCCTTCTCAGAGTGGATCAGGTACGTCAGATTATGTCACTCCCCTGCTCGAAAGCACTGGCTTCCCACAACCCTGAGTCAAACTCAGACTCTATCCCAGCCCAAGGCCCTGAGTGGCCGACTCCTGAGACCACAACCTCCCTGCAGCCCACGCCTCACTGCCTGCGGCCACGCCGGCCTCGTGCTGCTTCTGTGCAGGCTGCATCTCTCCTGCCTCTGGACCTCGGGGTTCACTGTGCCCTACCTAGAACATTCTCCTCCCAGCCACTCGTGTGACTTACCCTCCATTTAATGCCCACAGAGGCCCTCCCTGCCCACCTCCCACAGAGGAGCACATATTGGCCCTCGTGGTCTCCATCGTGCTTAGTATCACCTACGTGGCCTCATTTGTTCTGCTTAACTGACAATTGCTGATGAGAGTGAACAAGCCAGAGCTTCCTGAGGGTGGTGACCACGTGTGCTCCACTCCCTGCTGGCGAGGCACCCAGGGTCTGCCTTCAGTAAGCACCCCACACGACCGAGAAGCGGGCAGGCCTGAGTATCAGGACGGTGGCAGGGCTGGAGATGAGGCCATAGGGAAGTGTGTGGAGGGAACCCAGAACAGAATCCAGGGGATCACAGCAGTGAAGGGACTCAGGGTTTCGGAACAAGGGAACCCATGGCATACTCCAGGAGGAGGGGCCACCAGGGCACCCAATGCCATCAGCCGACACTCTGACCCTGGCCTTCACCAGCAGTCAGGAGGAACAGAGAGACACACCTGCCAGGCCCACGGGCTCACCTCTTTATCTGCTCCTCGATCTGTTTCACCAGCAGCGACTCCCCGCCACTGAGCCCCACAGGGCCTGGTGGAGCCCTGGGGGCCCCTTCACTCGGCTCCACTGCCCCGTTGAGCTCCAGCGAGCGGCCCAGCAGGGAACGGACGCGCTTGGATCGCATGTCGAGGATGGTGTCTGTGTAGCCCACCTCTTCCAGGTACCTGCAGGGGTACAGAGCCATGTGGGTCAGACATCCCCCGGGCTTCTTCATGTACTGCAGGGGCCAATGCAAACTGAGACAACCTCTCAAGGGGCCACTTAAGAGCATACACCAAAATCTGACATAAGCACACCCTCGCTCCAGCTGTTCCCCGTCAAGGCTATTTCCAATGGAAGCCCTTGTACACACACACAATGCTATGTATGAGGGTGTTCCCTGCACTGCTGTATGGGGAAGCCAAAGCACAGGGACCAGCCTCAGCACCCACCGACAGGGGCTATGTCAGCAAATGACTCATAGCGCTGCGAGGCAGAAGATCAACAGGGCAGAGCCTTAAGGGAAGCTGGCCACGGTAAACAGCAGAACGAAAACGCTAAGTTCTATGATCCACATGATGCCAATGTTTGTAGAAAAAAACAAAAAGGCGTTAATGTGCATAAAGCTTACACCACACGCAAACACACGTTTGTATTATGTCCCCCAAGAGGCCTAGAAAGATCTATAAAAAACATAACAGCAGCGACCTCTGGAGAATGGGATTAGGGGCGTAAGCGGAACTTTTGCAACTTACTCTACTTACTTCTACAAATGAGCACTTATTACTTCTGCAATTTAAAAACTGAAGCCAGCTGGGACTGGACTAAAAGTAAAAAAAGAAGGAAAAAAGAACAAAAATCAATTTGGGGTATCTGTGGCTTCAAAATACAGAGACAACAGTCCCTTGCTAGTCCTCAGGAGGCTTCCTGGCCAGGAGGCCTTTGCCGTTCCCTGTCCCTTCGCAGCCCTGACCCTGTCTCTTGAATGTTAGGCTGCACGCACCTGCATGTACATCTCATCCTGTGTGCCTGTGTGTGTCTGAGGCTTCTATCTCCCCACCAAAAGAGAGACAGGGAAGCATGGGGCTTTAAAGCTGGGCACTGGGGGCGGATTGCCCAAGATCCCACAAATTAACCATGCAACCTTGTGTAAACAGATCATCTCACCGCATGCCAGTTTTCTCATGAGGGGAACACTGGCATTACACCACACAGAGAGCTCAGTGAGGAGCCAACAGGTGGAAAATGTTTAGCACAGTGCCAGGCACATAATAGGTACTTGGTAAGTGTAGCCTGTTAGTATTACTATTATTGTTTTAGGGTTATTCTTTGCACACACTTTAAGCTAGCAACCCCACTTCCAGTTATCTATCAAGGATATGCACAAATACCTTCCTGATTTTTATCACATTATCTATAATACAAAAAAATTAAAAGCAACCTCGACAAAATACAAGGAACTGGCCATGGAGAGTTATGGTTATCTATATGACAGACATTATATGTTGGGTTTTTTTTTCTCCATAGGACCAAACGAAGGAAATTATAAAGTCTTCAAAGTGATGCAATGTAACTAATTAATATGGAGAGATGTTCATAACTTTTCGTTGTTGTTGTTGTTGTTGTTGAGATGGAGTCTTGCTCTGTCGCCCAGGCTGGAGTGCAGTGGCGTGATCTAGGCTCACTGCAAGCTCCGCCTCCTGGGTTCACGCCATTCTCCTGTCTCAGCCTCCCAAGTAGCTGGGACTACAGGCGCCCACCACCACGCCTGGCTAATTTTTTGTATTTTTAGTAGAGACGGGGTTTCACCGTGTTAGCCAGGATGGTCTCGATCTCCTGACCTCGTGATCTGCCCGCCTCAGCCTCCCAAAGTGCTGGAATTACAGGCGTGAGCCACTGCACCTGGCCGATGTTTGCAATTCTTAATAGTGAAAACAAATCCCAGTTTTTATAAAATATATAAGCTGGGCTGGGCACGGAGGCTCACACCTGTAATCCCAGCACTTTGGGAGGCCGAGGCAGGCGGATCACTTGAGCTCCGGAGTTTGAGACCAGCCTGGCCAACATGCTGAAACCCCATCTCTACTAAAAAATACAAAAATTAGCCGGGTGTGATGGCACCCGCCTGTAATCCCAGCTACTCAGGAGGCTGAGGCAGGAGAATCGTCTGAGGTGGATGGAGGCAGAGGTTGCAGTGAGCTGAGATTGTGCCACTGCACTGCAGCCTGGGCGACAGAGCAGAAACTATCTCAAAAAATAATAATAAATAATAATAACATTAATAATTTGCTGGTCCAAACATGGTGAGTTACTGTGACCATTCACAGTCAATTACAGACCTACTTACAGATCTGCCTTCTCCCCACTTCCCACTACTGTATTTGATTAGTCTTTAGATAAATAATTAACAAATAAAAATAATTTAATATTACCCTTGGGGAATAAAAAGCCACGCTTCATAAATCTTCACAAGGTATTTAAAAAAAAAAAAAAAAAAAAAAAAAAAAAAAAAAAAAAAAAAAAAAAAAAAAAAAAAACGCTCCACTGGCCCCCAAAGTAAAAAAAAAAAAAAAAAAAAAAAAAGCCACAGAGGCATTCAGGGATACATTCCAACAGGGGCGTCCCCATGTCTGCCTCCTGCAGCGGGTTTCCCTCCCTCTCCCCAGGCCAGGCTCCGCCCACAGGGTAAAAGCCATTCCAGCCATGGCCGGCTAAGATCCTGATAGTTCAGCGTCCCCAGTGGGGACGGAAAAGGACTGTGGAGTCTTTGGACTTATCTCTCAAGTCAAATGTGCCATGTGTCCCCAGCCCCCCTCCCCGAGCATACTCACTGTCGGAGAAGCTGCCGCCCCTCCTTCCACACCAACGGGCTGTTCTCCAGGGTGACCGATTCCACGGGTCCATTGGAGACTGGCGGGTGAGAGAACGGAGGCTTAGTCAGGCCACTGCCACCTACCCATCACCTCCTCCATCTTCCTCACCCCTCCAACCCAAATCAATCACTGTCACAGGTCCTGTGGCGTCACTTCCTGAGTGTTGGAACCCTGCCCTTTTCCGTCACGCGGGGATTCCTCCTCCTTGAAGCGGTCTCATCTCTAGGTCTCCTGACTGGTGGTTCCCCAAACTGGCCCCCGACAAGTTAAGGATTTTATCTCAAAACTGTGGGCGAGTTGTCATTTTCCTTCACAGAAAGCTGGCCTGGTTCTGAGAGAAGGGCCGACTGGGTTCAAGCCCGGCTCTGCCCCACACAGGTCAGCTGTGTGACCCTGAGTTAGTGTAAGCGGTGTCAGTTTCATCCTCTGAGAAATGAGCTTAATGATAACAGCATCTCCCTCTTGGGAGTGCTGAAAGGATGCAATGAGCTAATTTGCTTAGTATTTTATTCAAGTCTTTCCTGGGCATCTACGTTACGCCTGGCCAGGGGCCTGGGCTACATGGGTAAACAAAGACCTGCCCTTGTCGAACTTCCGTTCTAGTGAGAGGAGCTGGCAACAGGTAATGACCATCACTATCAGCTAAGCACACAAGGTCTTCTCAGCTTGCCTCGGCCAAGCTTCCCCCTCACTCAGCCCGCCCTCCCACATCCTTTGCCCTACACCGTTTGCCCAGTCACACTGACCGACTCCCTATCCCCTAACTCTTTCAGTGTGCGTCTCTGTATCTGTGCTCTCTCCCCTGACTCTCCTGCTGGGGAACGGAATCATCTTTCAAGGAGTTTAGACTCTAAGGGACCAGAGGGTAGGGACCATGTCTCCCGTGCTCTCTGCTGTATTCCTGATCTGTGATACAAAGCCTGTACCCTATAAATAAAGTATTTTTTGGATGAACGACTGAATGGCAACCCTGTTCAAACGCCACCTCCTCAGTGACGTCTTCCCCAGCTTTCCTGCACCGTCCCCAGCGCTCTATAAATAGCCCTGGCGCCCACTCCTCGCAAAGGGATCCCGTGAGCTGCTCGTGTGTCTGCCTCTGTTACACAGGGGGACCCAAGCAGGACTGGCCCCCAGGGTCCAGCACAGGACCTGGCAGCCCATGGGGAGGGCTCTGAGAGTGAGATTCCGCCCCTCCCCAGCCCCAGGGCCGATTCTGCCTTTTAAGGAGCAAAGTGACAAAGAGGCACCCCATCTTCCAGTTTCTCCAGCACACTCAGCTTCCATGGGAGAGTGCTGACACTGCAAGCATCAGAGGGTGGGTACCTTGTTCTGACACATCTGCTTTCTTCTCCCCCTGGTTCAGGTCTGTCCCAAACTTCAGTTTATGGTATTTGGCCCTAAAAGAGCAAATGATTAATGAATAAGAGATGGGGGAGAGTAGACAGGGTCAGTAGTTACCTAAGGAATCCGGAATCCCAAACCCTAAATCACAGGGCCTCCCCCAACTGGTCTCCTACCATTGAGGCTGAAGCACCCCCCACAGCCCAGGCCTGGTGAAAGAAACCGCTCCCTGGAGTCAGGCAACCTAGGTTGCTCTCAGGGGCCCTTGAAGAAACCATCAGCCCTTGAAACCCCAGTTCCTTATCTGAAACAGGGCTAACAATACCCGTTAGGCTATTGGAAGGGATAAGGGATAACGGAGGTAAGGACTATACGATATTTGGCTCACAGCGGGCCACTAGCATCGTGAATATTGTTCCTGATGTCTAGCCCAAATCCCACCTACTCTGTCTTGTTTCTCCCCTAGAATCTTATGGTACTGGAATGATGGAAAAGAATGTCGACTCCAAATCTCCCTTAGCTGGAAGGAGGCGTGGCTGGTGGCCTCCTGACACTGTGCTTGAGATGGACCCAGAAGGCAGGCCCAGGGCAGGATGAAGGCTCACCTTTCCTGCTTCAGCGCATACTCTAGCATCTTGATCCGCCGCACCAGGTCTGTCTTTAGATTCTCCTGCCCTTTCCTCTCTCCCTGAAGGAAGGCCACCTGAGCCTGGGAGGGCAGACAGGAGGCAAAGGAAGCAATGGGGCTCAGGCTCACTGCCGGTGTGTCCGTCACTCACCCAGGTATAGTGCCAGGCCACAGCCACCCCACAGTGATGGGCGGCAGCCACTTCCTCAGGTGCAAAGACCCCGAGCCAGGGTTCAGGGAGCACTGAGAGGACAGGCTGGATCTGTTTCCAGGGCCCCCTGCCACGTCACCCACAATGAGGGCCGACGGGGAGCCCTTAACCCCTGAGATGACAATGGGGCCAGCCTGGGCCTCACCTGGTGGCTGCCTTTGGGGGGAAGTCGGGTCAGGGATGGCAGTGGAGAGGAGGGTGGGCATTCACTGCCCTGGACTACCCCCGATGCCCTCTGGCAGGTGCTGTCCCTAAGGCTGCTGGTGGAGGTGGCGTCTCACTATTCTTACCAGAGCATCTGTCTCTGGGAGGCGTGGGAAGCTACTTCTAGAGCTTAGAGACAAGAGTGGGTGGCTCGGCTCGGCTCCTGCTCCAATAGAAAAGCTTTACAAGCCAAGCCCACTGTGGGGACCAGCCGTCCCACTGCATTCCGCCCAGGGTGTGAGAGAAATGTGCCACAGACACGACCCCGGGTTCCTGCCAAGCACTTCACACCGTCTGCTGGCTTGAGCTGCCCCGTCTGCTCCAGTCTGTCAACAGGTCATTTGGAGACACTGGGCGCACTGCCTTCCAGGCAGGATCCTGGCCCCTGACCATGGTCCAGAAGCCCTTCTGCCAAAGCCCTGGCCCAGGGCTCATCTCTGGCTTCTCCCCAAGCACCCCGCCGTTCCAGCCCAGAACAGCCAGAGCTCCAGGCCCAACTTAGACACTTACTCGCCACATGATCTTAGGCAGGTCATCGGCCTTCTCTAAGCCTCCATTTGCCCCTCTAGAAAATGAGACTCGTAAGAGTGCCCTCCCCTCATGTGCTAGGTTCTGCTTAGTCAAGGCCTGGCACAGAATAAAGGCTAACAAATGCCAGCTTCTACTTCTCTCATCATTTTTATTTTCCCTGTCCATTTTTTGCAACTCCGAAATGGGCCCAGTTCCTTACGGGAGGTAGGATCCCTTGGAGACCCCAGATCAACTAGAAATGTCTGTGGATTGGCCAGGCACAGTGGCTCATGCCTGTAATCCCAGCCCTTTGGGAGGCTGAGGTGGGCAGATGACTTGAGGTCAGGAGTTCGAGACCAGCCTGGCCAACGTGGTGAAACCCCCATCTCTACTAAAAATACAAAAAACTTAGCCAGGTGTGGTGATACACACCTGTAATCCCAGCTACTCGGGAGGCTGAGGCAGGAGAATCGCTTGAACCTGGGAAGTGGAGGTTGCAGTGAGCCAAGATCGTGCCACTGCACTCCAGCCTGGTCAACAGAGCGAGACTTCGTCTCAAAAAAAAAAAAAAGAAATACATGTCACCAGTTACCTTATAGAAAAGAAAACTCATCTGTCCACTTCGAGAATGGGAAATTTTTTTCCCTCTTAACACTTTTTACCAACACATATGTATATAAACATCCAAGGCCAGACAGGGAAACTACTTATATGACATCAACATCTCTGAAGCATGAGTTTCTGTCCTATGTGTATCTTCTCGGTCTCTCAAATCTACTCTCTGAATCACTGGAGAAGATGTGAGGAGAGGCGGACCGACCACCAAAGACAAGTCCTAACTTTCCTCCTCACTCTCCTCCCTGCCCTCCTGGGCTTTGGTGATTGATCCCTCAACCTCCCAGGGGCGGTTCAGCCTGCTGGGAACCCACACCTTGGTCAACACCTGCCACTGTTTGGTGACTGCCCACACGCATCAGGTGCCCCAGTAAGGCACTGGGGAATAACAGAGGAGCCACGTGGTTCCTGCACCCACAGGGCTCAGTCCCGTGCAGGAGACAGGCATGAGCAGCAACTCACATGCAATGTGACTAGGACCCCATTGCGAGAGCGAAGGACGCTATGGGAGGAGGGACAAGAGGCGACAGTTCAGCTAAGGCCTGAAGCTGAAGAGAAGTTAGCCAGGGGAGGGAAGGGCCCTGCTGGCAGAGGACAGAGACAAGAGCTGCATGGTGAGCTCAAGGAACTCTAAGAAGGCCAGGATGGCTGCTTCAGAACATGTAAAAGGCTCAGTGAAGCCATGGAAGGGTTTTAAGTACAGAGAGGTAACCGATTCACATGTTACAAAGGCAGCCCCAGCTAAAACATGGAGAACTGACTGGAGGGAGTTCTGGAGGGAGACTGGAGGGCGGGAGACTGGAGGGAGGGAGCAGGAGAGCAGCAGAGCTGGACACAGAGACCTCCATCACAGATGAGTGCAGTCCCAGAAATCCCAGGACAGAACGGTAGTGGCCTGGACTAGGACAGGGGCAGTGGACACAGTAGTGGTCTATCTGTGGGGGCAGGAGGTGGAGTTGGGCATCCCACCCAGACCTGTCACTGGCTGGGTTCCCCCTTCATCCCTCTGCTGCCTCATCGAGCCGTGGTCTCCCTCCTCCTAATGAGGACGTGAGGGTCTCAGCCGCCCACTCTGCTTTGCTGTCCCTTTCCCAGTGCCTCTGGAAAGAGAACCAGAAAGATGTGGTTGGAGCATCTCAGGGAGGTGGAAACCCACCAAAAACGGGAAGCGTCAGTGGCCAGTCTCTCCCTCGCTGCAAACACCAGCAGCCCCCACTGGCTGTCAGGTCTGCGAGGGCCAAGGTAGGCCTGAGGGTCGGTTGGGGATCTGGAAGTGCCACTCACCACTGCTCACTACATCCACCCACTGCCACTCCCTCTGGCCAGAGCCAGAGAGCATGCGCCCCCAAAACCTTCTGATACCTGGCAGCTACTGCCTCTCCACCCCTCCAGCTATTCCCAGCAAGGCGACATCTAAAGTCCTCGGAGGAGTCCTAACAATTCAGTCCTCCCAGGAGCTGATGCCGCTCTGAATTCGCTGCTTCCTGTCCCAGCTCCCTGGGAGGAGTTCCCATTTCGTGCCATCTAGCCCTGCATCTACTAAGGACCTCCTTCTCAAGCTTCAGCAGCTGCTGGCAGGGATAAGCCCCCAGGAAGCTGGAGTGGGGAGGGGACAGCTCTGCACATTCTCTGCTGGCACCGCACTCACTGCAGCTCCCTGTCGCTGCTCCTATACAAATCTCCAGTTCAGATCCCTCATTAAAAGGTCCCTCCCATCCTCAAAAAGCTTCCCCTCTCAGAGTTGCCACAGAACAGGGGCAGAGCCACACAATCAGCTGTGCATGAACATCTACAGCTCTGCGGTCCCCTGCGCGAACAAGCTTCCTCTGCCAGCCTGGAAGTTTTGGATGGGCAGAAACTGCATCACTTACTTCTCAGAATCCCCTACCTAGCAAATGCCTGCTCATCATCAGACTGCAGCTCCACCACCTTCCTGCTCCAAACTTACGGTGTCTACTGGCAGGACCTCCCGAGGGGCTGCCTTCTCTGCCATTCAACACACATGTACCAAACAGGGTTGCACGGCAGGTCTTCCGCTAGGAGCAGCTGTATTAAGCTCTTCAGAGAAAAGTTATTCAGAGTCCATCAGGAAAATCTGACACTGCCCAGGTCTTAAGGGATCTCACAGAGGAAGTCACACAGTCTGTTAGAGCTAAGTGTTCAAGTAAAGGTGTGTAAAAGAGGTGCCGCTGATGGGAGAGTAAACTCGTAGGTCAACGTGGCAGAGTCAATCACTGTTTCTTTCTTTTTTTTTTTTTTTTTTTTTTTTTGAGATGGCATCTCGCTCTGTCACCCAGGCTGGAGTGCAGTGGTGTGATCTCGGCTCACTGCAACTTCCGCTTCCCAGGTACAAGTGATTCTCCTGCCTCAGCCTCCTGAGTAGCTGGGACTACAGGCACCCGCCACCACGCCCCACTAATTTTTGTATCTTTAGTAGAGATGGGGTTTCACCATATTGGCCATGCTGGTCTTGAACTCCAGACCTCATGATCCACCTGCCTCAGCCTCCCAAAGTGCTGGGATTACAGGTGCGAGCCACCGTGCCCGGCCCAATCACTGTTTCATAAACACATCCATTCTACTATTCCACTCATCTGTTCTGCTTCATACATGCACAAGAATAAGGGGTTCTCACTGCAGCCATGTCTGACGGGGGAAAAACTAGAAAAAATCTAAAAGTCCACCAACCAGGGTCAAACTCAAACCAGCTATGGTGCAAACAGCCCATGGGACGCTATGCAGCTATCAAAAAGAATAAGAGTTCTCTGTGCTGATATGAAAGGAAAACCAAAACACATTATTATGTCACAAAATGATACATACAGCATAGTTCATCTATTACACAAGCACAGTAACTCTTCCCTCTCAGGAGGGAAGAGCAGGAAAGGGACGAAGAGAAGGAACTTTCCTTTTTCACTCACATATATATGTGTATACACACACTAACGCACACACACACCCCCCTCCGAGATGTCTGAATTTCTACTAACAGAATAACAGAATAAAAGAAAACAAAAGTACAAAGTGACAGTGCTGGCACCATGCCAGACACAAGTTTCTCTCAAACTCCAAGAAGGGTCAGTAAGTGAGGGGATAAACATCTTTTCTCTCATCAGCCTCCAGGATGAGAAGATGGTGTGGTTGGTGCTGTGCGGTGCACTGGTGCAAAGTCCCAGAGGCCAAGATTCAGTCCCAGCTCTGCTATGACTGCTTGGGTGACCCTGGGGAGGCCACTGTGCTTGCCTGAACCAATTTTCTCAACTGTACTGGGTAGCAGAGAGGCACAGAACATGGGCTTAAAAGTCCACCGACAGTCAGGCATGGTGGCTTATGCCTGTAATCCCAGCACTTTGGGAGGCTGAGGCAGGTGGATCTCTTGAGGCCAGGAGTTTGAAACCAGCCTGACCAACGTGGCAAAACCCCGTCTCTACTAAAAATACAAAAATCAGCCAGGCGTGGTGGTGCACACCTGTAATCCCAGCTACTTGGGAGGCTAAGGCAGGAGAATCGCTTGAACCTGGGAGGCAGTGGTTGCAATGAGCCAAGATCATGCCACTGCACTCCAGCCTGGATGACAGAGTGAGACTCTGTCTCAAAAAAAAAAAAAAAACGTCCACAGACCAGCCCTTCTGCTCATCTGCTGGGATCTTAGATAAATCACCCTCTCAAAACCTCCATTTCCTCTCCTGATTTCTTTTTTAAAGGCAGGGGGAATATCCTTTATCGTCCCAGAATGCTGCAAGAATTAAATGACAGCTTGTATCCACAGTACTTGATACAGCGCCCCAGACATGGTATGTGCTCACTAAATTGCAGCTGGTACCGTTACTGCTGAGTGAGGTAATGACACTGCCTCTGCCTACATCACGGGGCATTGTGAAGATCTGATGAGATGTATGCTGGGAAACAGCTTCGGAAGTAGAGAGTGGGACAGAAGTGAGAGCAGTTACATAAGGATTCTGCTCCCACCAGCCCCAAGCCTCAGCCACCACAAGTGAGGGCAGAGGGAGAGTTACTGGAGGGTCTTTACTCATCCTATGAACAAACTGCTTTTTTTTTTGAGACAAGATCTCACTCTTTCGCCCAGGCTGGAGTGCAGTGGTGCAATCATGGCTCACTGACGCCTCAACCTCCGGGGTTCAAGCAATCCTCCTACCTCAGCCTCCTGAGTAGCTGGGACTACAGGCGCATGTCACCACACCTGGCTAATTTTTGTACTTTTTTGTAGAGATGACGTCTTGCTATGTTGGCCAGGCTGGCCTCGAACTCCTGGGCTCAAGGGATTATCCCACTTCAGCCTCTCCAAGTGTTAGGATTACAGGCGTGAGCCACCGCACCCCATCCCTACCGACAAAATTCTCATCAGTTATTTATTTGGGTACCAGCTTCCACTAGATAGAAAACGGCAAATCGGAAAGGGAAAGGTGGGCTGCTACAAGCAAGTACTGACAATTTCTGCTAATAATAACCCAGTCTAAGAGTCTTCAGACTTCCAGCGGGCCATTCCTGATCCCTTCAAATCCGGACATCTCCATGGTCCTCCAGTCACTGCCAGTGGACCTGACGCTCCACGAGGTCACAAACCCTAGCCCAACTCCTCAGAGTCTTCCATACAACATCCCTGTCCCAAGCTATCCCACAAACCATGGGGTCTTTTCCCAAGACTTCCATAAACATATCTCCTTCCCTCCCACCCCCATTCCTTCTGAGATGCCTCATGTTGCCTTCGGGCTCTACAAAATTCTCCCCCCAAAGCATCATCCCAGGGTAACCCCTAACTCGTCCTAATTGGCACCATCCCAGGACCCTCACCTCCATACTGGACATGCCCGACACCCCCACACTCCAGTTCCGGGCTCTCTACCTACATCCTACAACACGCGTCCCATATCTTAGTGCCATCGCGCCCACTCCTGCACACCCCCAAAGTGGAACTTCCACTCTCAAGCTCTCCCACCCAGGATCCCAGGGTACATTCCCTGCTCTGTCCACACTTCCACTCCAAAGATCCCTTCCCTGCACTGTGCAGCCACACATGCCCGGGATCCCCAAAGTTTCTCTGTGCAGAGGGGAAGGCACACACCTTCATCCTGGACCCCTCGAAACCCTCCTCCCAACCCTAGGGTCCTTACACAGTCATCCTTCCGTGCCCACCGTCCAGTCGCCCCGAAACACACCCATCCCAGGCTCCCGAACTTCCTCTCCCTAACTCCTCCCGGTTCCCCATCTGGACCCGCTCTTTCCCAGCGGGTCCCAAGTTCCCCCCTCGGACGCTCCCATCTCCAACCTGCACCTGGCTAGGGCCAGGGTCGGGGTCGGGGTCGGGAGTCCCTCGGCGCCCGGCAAGCTTCTGCTCACTCCCACAGGAGACCACTCAGGTCTTTCCCAGACCCCTCCAGCTCCTCTCCACACCCTTTCCCGAATTCTCTTAGCCTCCCCTCCAGGGCCCGAGTCGCCTCTCTCAGGAGCCCCGCGGCCAGCGTGCTCAGTCCCAGTCCACTCCCAGCCGGTTCTGGTCCCTCCGCCCCTTTCTCTCGGCCGGTCCCGGTGATCCCTCCCACCCCCGGTCCTTCCACTCCCACCTCGGGCCGTCCCGGTCCCGTCCCACCCCGGAGTGCCCTCACGACACCCCTCGGACGGCTCCTCACTCGCCCTCCCGGACCGTCGCGGTCCCCTCCCGGCCCCCCCCGGCCGTCCCGGCGGCCATTGCTCCAAGATGGCGGCGGCGGCGGCGGCGGCGGGTGAGGCCGGGCCGGGCCGGGCCGGGTGGGTGGTCGGGGGTTCCGGGACGGCGCTCACCTGTAACTCGGCGCGCTCGGCCTCCCAGCGGGCTTTCTCGGCTTCGAAGCGCGCCCACTCGTGCTGGATAAAGTGCAGGATCCCCGGCAGGCTCAGGGGCTCCGGGCCCGCCGTGGGCCCGGGGCTGCCTCCGCCGCCGCCTCCCTTACCTGCCAGGCCCGGCCCGGGGGCAGGGGCGGAGACCGGGGCCGCCCCAGTGGGGCCAGGGCCCGCGCCTGAGCCGAGCGGACGGCAGGAGGAGGCGGCGGCGGCGACCGCGGCGGCCGCTCGCTCCTCCATCATGGAGGCCCCGGGGCCGGCCCGCGCGCCCGCTGCGCCTCGCGCGCCTGCGCGGCCGCGCCAACATCTTCCCCCGCCGCCCCACCACCGCGCGCGCGCCCGGCGGGGGACAGCGGGAAGGGGGGCCGGCGGCGAGCGCGAGGCCGGGCGCGAGCCTCGCCCACCCGGGTCGACACCGAAGGCTAGCGTGCCCGCGCGGGGGGCGGCGGGAGGGAGATCGCGCCCCGAGGAAGGCGAGGGAGACCCAGGCCCCGCGCGACGGTCCCCCTCGCTGGAGTGAGATTGAGGAAGGGGCCGCTTTCTGCCCCCCTCCTCCCACTTCGCCCCAGAGAAAGAGCCTTACCCCTTCCATACCCCAACATCACTTTCCTGGACAATTACTTTTACTCGGAGAGAAATGGCGACCAGCAGTGGCCCCATCCTCTCTGATTGCTGGCCAGGTCGGTTGTCATGGTAACCCTTCCCCAGCGGTGGGGGCGAGTTGGTGGGGGGCAGCCTTCCCCTCCCTCCCACATTTGTGGTTATGGAACCCCAGACCTCTTAGGACTCTGCACTAGGAGAAGGTTGCTAAGGTAACCTAAGTGTCCCTGGTGGTCCTTCTGCTCCTATCTTCATTGGTTACTGTGGCAAACCCCCCCCCCCCCCCCCCTAGCATTCAGGTAGAAAGGACCCCAGCCCCAAGGACACTGATCTCTAAGAGAAGCACCTCTTCCCCAGCCCCTCCCCCATAGCCACTTAGTTGGCATTACCATGGTAACCGTCTTCCCCTTCCCATTGTGGGAGGCCCATGCACCAAACCAGCCAGGTGTTTTTATTTAGAGGAGATGCTCTGCTGAGGGGCAGTTGCTATGGTTACAGGGCCTGGACCGTCCTCCGGATGGTGAGAAACGGGCAAGGTCAAGGCCTGATTACTATGGTAATAGAGCAGCCCCCTTCAAGTGACCCTAGGCACCAAGCCCAACCAAGGAGGAGATTTTTTTTTTTTTTTTTTGAGACAGTGTCACTCTTGTTGCCCAGGCTGGGATGCAATGGCACAATCTCCACTCCCCACAACCTCCGCCTCCCCAGTTCAAGCCGTTCTCCTGCCTAACCCTCTCAAGTAGCTGGGATTACAGGCATACACCACCATGCCCGGCTAATTTTTTTTATTTTTAGTAGAGACGAGGTTTCTCCATGTCACGCTGGTCTTGAACTCCCGACCTCAGGTGATCCGCCTCAGGCCCGCCTCGGCCTCCCAAAGTGCTGGGATTACAGGCGTGAGCCATTGCGCCTGGCCAGGGGATGTTTTAAGAATGTCTCTCAGAGGTGGAGTGTGTCTAGGGAGAGGGTTGTCATGGTGACAGCTTCTGTTGGCTTCTAGCCCTACCTTTTCTGGACACATTCATGCTAGAGGGATGGTTATAGGTTGCTATAATAACTGACATCCCTCCCATTCACCCCACCCCACTACTGAGACACCCCAGGTGGTGCCCGAGATTATGGGACTTCAAGAGAAAGGATTCCCTGACCTTTCTCTTGCCACTTTTGTGGATAAGATGAAATTGTGCCCTATTGTACGGAAATGGCTGATTTGGGGTTTTCTGGTTCTCCTCCTCTCAGGAGCGCAGCTTAGCTGGGCTGGAACTGCCCTCCTGGAACTCCCCCAGCCTGCAACCTAGGAGGTAAGAAGTCCCTCAGTGTCACCCGCACTCTCATGGAAACTGCCCTTCCCTCATTCCCTAAGGCTTTCCCATGTCTCTCATTTTTTTCTTTTTCTTTCTTTCTTTTTTGTTTGAGATGGAGGGTCGCTCTGTTGCCCGGGCTGAAATGCAGTGGCGCAGTCACGGCTCACTGCAACCTCCACCTCCTGGGTTCAAGCGATTCTCCTACCTCAGCCTCCCAAGTAGCTGGGATTACAGGCACCTGCTACCACGCCCGGCTAATTTTTTGTATTTTTAATAGACGGGGGTTTCACCTTGTTGGCCAGGCTGGTCTCGAACTTATGACCTCGTGATCCGCCCGCCTCGGCCTCCCAGAGTGCTAGAATTACAGGCGTGAGCCACCGCACCCGGCCCTCTCATTTTTTTCTAACCTTCACATTCACATTCCACAGATGCAAGGACTGAGGCTCAGGCCAAATCACAACTCAGACCCAGTGAACCCAAGGCCTGAAGAGAATTTGGATTCATTTACATTGTTCTGTGGGGACTGGAGAGACAAACTCTTAGCTTAACTGTCCTCTCCGGCTCTGACTACCATTTCTAAGGCAAGCCCCCTGTTTCTACTCTTGCGCCCCCTGCTGGTGTCCTGCCCTGTGTGTAAGTTGCATGGCTTTTGTCCATTTTTTTTTTTTTTTTTTGAGACAGGGTCTCGCCCAGGCTGGAGTGCAGTGGAGCAATCTCGGCCCGCTGCAACCTGTGCCTCCCAAGTTCAAGCGATTCTCACACTTCAGCCTCCCCAGTAGCTGGGATTACAGGTGTGCACCACCATGCCCAGCTAATCTTTGTATTTTTTGGTAGAGAGGGGGTTTCACCATATTGCCCAGGCTGGTCCTAACTCCTGACCTCAGGTGATCCGACCGCCTAGGCCTCCCAAAGTAGTGAGGTTACAGGTGTGAGCCACCACACGTGGCCCCTGTCAGTCTTCTTTCTGTGTTCTGGAGGGCTGACCTAATAAGTACCTTGTTCATTCTGTATCCTCGAAACACAGGGTCCACCACAAAGAATACTTGAGTTTGTTGAGTTACTGAGTTGAATTAATTTATTAATGTGCCATAGCCAAGCTTTGAAAGCACCTGTCAGGTTAGGGCTGGGGAAGGCTCACCAAAGATGGGCTGAGAGTCAGGGCTTCAGAAAGAACCCAAGAGAGAAGGCAAAGTTTATTGGTTTAAAGTACGACTGTGTAGCCAGCTTCTTGGATCAACTCTTGGGTCCACTACTTCACATTGTGTGACCTTGAATAAGAGACTTTAACTCTTTAACTCTCTGTGCCTTTGTTCCTTTTTTTTTTTTTTTTTTTTTGAGATGAGGTCTCACGGCCAGGCACGGTGGCTCACGCCTGTAATCCCAGCACTTTGGGAGGCCCAGGCGGGCGGATCACGAGGTCAGGAGATCGAGACCATCCTGGCCAACATAGTGAAACCCCATCTCTACTAAAAATACAAAAATTAGCTGGGCATGGTGACGCATGCCTGTAATCCCAGCTACTCGGGAGGCAGAGGCAGGGGAATCCCTTGAACCAGGGAGGTGGAGGTTGCAGTGAGCCAAGATCGCGCCACAGCACTCTAGCCTGGCGACAGAGCAAGACCCTGTCTCAAAAAAAAAAGAAAAGGTCTGGCTCTGTCACCCAGGGCTGGAGTGCAGTGGCACAATCTCGACTCACTGCAACCTCTGCCTCCTAGGCTCAAGTAATCCTACCACTTCAGCCACCAGAGTAGCTGGGACTACAGGCGCATGCCACCATGCCTGGCTAATTTCTTAATTTTTTTGTAGAGACGGGGTCTTACCAGTCCATGCTAGTCTCAAACTCCCAGGCTCAAGCAATCTCCCCCGGCCTCATCCTCCCAAAGTGCTGGGATCACAGGCGTGAGCCACCACATCGGCTGGTTTCCATTTTTAAATGTGATCATAACACGAGGATTAAACAAGTGAATATGCATAAAGTGCTTAGAACAGGGCCTGGCACATGGTGAGCTGCTAGAATTGTTATTATTATCCTCCCGATTCAGAAAAATGTAGAACATTCAGACCTTCAAAATCATCATCTTATCCACTTTGCCCCAACGAAGGGGTTTGTAGCCCTTAGAGGGGGTGAAGTCTGCATGGCTTTGTCAGGGTACTAGATGATTCCTTTCCCTGCCTCAGGTTCCCTCACACCCTCACCAGCAGGTGGCACCTCCTTATCTGGCCATCAAATCCGCTGATTTTCTGGTCTGCGAGGGCCAAGGGTTGTGCTGGGCCCGAAGGTAGCCAGGACCTGGCTGCTATCCTCTGCCCTGCTGGGCACCTCCTGCCTGGCCCAGAGTCATTCAGACAGTGTGGCAAGAGCCAGGGCCTCAGAAGCGGAGACCTGGGTTCTCGCCCCTGCATCCTTCTCATCTCTCTGAGTCAGAGGTTCCTATCTTTCTTTTTTGAGACTGGGTCTCGCTCTGTCTCCCAGGCTGGAGTGCAGTGGCTGAATCACAGCTCACTGCAGCCTCCACCTCCTGGGCTCAAGGGACCCTCCCGCCTCAGCCTCCCTCCTAAGTAGCTGAGACCACAGGTAGGCACCACCACGCCTGGCTGATTTTTGTATTTTTTGTAGAGACAGGGTTTTGCTATATTGCCCAGGCTAGTCTTGAACTCCTGAGCTCAAGCGATCCTCCTGCCTCAGCTTCCCATAGTGCTAGGATTACAGAAGTAAGCCCCCGTACCCAGCCGACGTTCCCTATCTTAATAATTCAAGTCACTCATTCATTCAACATATTTATTGAGCACCTGCTATGTGCCAAGCACTGAGCTATGCTCTGGGGATACAGTAGGGAAGAAAACAGATTCCCTGCCTTCCATGGAGATTCTGACAACAAACAAGCTAAGTAAAATCCACATGATAACTACTAGGGGAGCAAAATAAAGCAGGAATGGGGGATAGGAAGTACCTGGGTGATAGGGAGATGCTTTCTTTTTTTTTTTTTTAAGAGAGACAAGGTCTTGCTCTATTGCCCAGGCTGGAGTGCAGTGGCGCCATCACAGCTCACTGCACCCTTGACTTCCCCAGCTCAAGTGATCCTCCTACCTCAGCCTCCTAAGTAACTGGGACTACAGGTGCAAGCCATCACATCCAGCTAGTTTTGTTTATTTTTTGTAGAGATGGCATCTCACTATGTTGCCCAGGCTGATCTCAAACTCCTGGTCTCAAACGATCTGCCTACCTCCACCTCCCAAAGTGCTGGAATTACAGGTGTGAGCCACCACACCTGGCCAAGATGCATTTTTGTTTATTTACTTATTTTGAGACAGAGTTTTGTTCTTGTTGCCCAGGCTGGAGTACAATGGCATGGTCTCAGCTCACTGCAGCCTCTGCCTCCTAGGTTCAAGCAATTCTCCTGCCTCAGCCTCCCAAGTAGCTGAGATTACAGGCGCCTGTCACTATGCCCAGCTAATTTTTTTGTGTTTTTAATAGAGATGGGGTTTCACCATGTTGGCCAGGCTGGTCTTGAACTCCTGACCTCAGGCAATCTGCCCACCTCAGCCTCCCAAAGTGCTGGGATTGCAGGCATGAGCCACCGTGCCCAGCCCACTAAGATGCATTTTTAAATAGAATGGCCAAAGGAAGGGGTTATGGGAAGGTGATATTGGAGCGATGGGGGTGGGGAGCGGCACAGTGGGGTGGATCCCATGTGGATATCTGGGATAAGAACACTCACACAGAGGCAACAGGCAGTTCTGCAGCTGGAGTGTCCCAGGTGTGTTTGAAAGATGGTGTTGGTGGCCAATGTTCCTAGAGCTGAGGCAATGAGTAGGAAAGGATGGAAGATCACGCGGGGCCTTATGGGCCACATTGAGGACCTTGGCTTTTCCTGCGAGGCGTGAGCCACGGAAGGGCCTGAGCAGAGCCAGGACAGGATGAAATGTGAGTTGTAACAGGATCTCTCGAGGTGCTGAATGAGGAACAGACAACAGGAACAGAAGCAGGAAGACAGTCTCTTGCTGTGACCTTCAAGGATATGCAGACTAACCATCTAATGTGTGTTCTGAGCTCCTATGTACCTAAACTCTAAGATTCTAAGATTTTGAAGGGCTTGAGATTCTGTGGTTGCAAAGGTTCCTGCCCCCGCACTAATGGGAACTCCACAAGGGCAGGAATGTTGTCTGTCTCTGGGCATCTGTTGCTCTCTCTCCGTGCCTAGAACAGTGCCTGGCATGTTGTAGGAATTCAAAAAATAGATGTTGAAGGATCGAAGGAAGGAAGAATCAATCTAAGGTCCAGAAGGCAATTCCAAGATTCTAAAGATTAGAAAGGACATGGTGACTCACGCCTGTAATCTTGGCACTTTGGAAGGCCAAGACAGGAGGATCACTTGAGGTCAGGAGTTCGAGACCAGCCTGGGCAATACGGTGGGAGCCAGTCTCCACAAAAATGTGTTTGAAAAATTAGCCAGGCACAGTATTGCATGCCTGTAGTCCCAGCTACTCGGGAGGCTGAGGCAGGAGGATGGCTTGAACCCAGGAATTCGAGGCTGCAGTGAGCCGTGATTGCACCACTGCACTCAAGCTTGGGCAGCAGAGCAAGACGCTGTCCCTTTAAAAAAAAAAATTATTTTGGCTGGGTGCGGTGGCTCGCTCCTGTAATCCTAACACTTCGGGAGGCCAAGGCAGGTGGATCATGAGGTCAAGAGATTGAGACCATCCTGGCCAACATGGTGAAAACCCGTCTCTACTAAAAATACAAAAATTAGCCGGGCATGGTGGCACGCGCCTGTAGTCCCAGCTACTCGGGAGGCTGAGGCAGGAGAATCACTTGAACCCTGGAGGCGGAGGTTGCAGTGAGCCAATATCACCACAGCACTCCAACCTGGCAACAGAGCAAGACTCCGTCTCAAAAAAAAAAAAAAAACTGTTTTTGGCTGGGCGCGGTGGCTCACGCCTGTAATCCCAGCACTTTGGGAGGCCGGGGCAGGTGGATCACCTGAGGTCAGGAGTTCGAGACCAGCTTGACCAACATGGAGAAACCCTGTCTCTACTAAAAATACAAAATTAGCTGGGTGTGGTGGCACATGCCTGTAATCCCAGCTACTCGGGAGGCTGAGGCAGGAGAATTGCTTGAACCTGGGAGGCTGAGGCAGGAGAATTGCTTGAACCTGGGAGGCTGAGGTTGCGGTGAGCCCTAGATGGCGCCATTGCACTTCACCCTGGGCAATGAGAGCGAAACTTTGTCTCAAAAGAAAAAAAACATATATATGTATATATATATATGAATAATTAGCCAGATGTGGTGGCACGTGCCTATAGTCCCAGCTACTCAGGAGGCTGAGGCAGGAGAATCACTTGAACCCAGGAGGCAGAGCTGGCAGTGAGATGAGATCGCCACCACTACACTCCAGCCTGGGCAACAGAGGGAGACTCCATCTCAAAAAAAAAAAAAAAAAGAAAAGAAAAGAAATAAGAGCAGTTTGAGAAAATGTTCAGGGTGGCTTAAGCATACAGGTTGGGGAAAGCATGGCAAGAGATGAGGGTGGAATGCGGGGCCGTCGAATGTCACGAGAAGCTTCCACTTTCTCCCCTGGGCACTGGGGAGCCATGGCAAGTTCAGAGCAGGGGCAGGAGAAGTCCGACTTGTGCTTTAGGAAGACTCCTCTGGCTATGACGAGGAGAGGAATTGCCAGGAGACCGGGGGAGGTTGGATGGAAATGTGGGTGGACCTGGTTGAGGAGGGAGCTGTGGAAATGGGGAGGAGGGGACAGAGGATTTAGGACATAGGGAGGTTAGTTAGATGCCCCCTCTCTCTAGGAAGGGCAGAAACCTACAAAAAACCTCCATGGGGAAACTATTTGATCATCTGCTTGGAACCCAGAGCTACACCACCTGTGCTGGAGACTGGCCAGCCAAATTTTCAAAGTCGCAGTGGGGACAAGGAGACAGCGCCATCTGGTGCTTGAGCGTGTGGCCAATGAATGTGGAGGGGAGTGTCCTAAGGTTGGCAGCCTCTTTTGATGCAAGCTACCCCACTTTTTTGTTGTTGTTGGTTTTTTGAGACAGGGTCTCACTCTCGTCCAGGCTGAGTGCAGTGGCACGATCATGGCTCACTGGCTCAAGCCATACCCCCACCTCAGCATCCTGAGTGGCTGGGACCATAGGTGAGTAGCACCACACCCAGCTAATTTTTTATTTTTTGTAGAGATGAAGTAGCCTTATGTTACTCAGGTTGGTCTGGAACTCCTGCCTTGGCCTCCCAAATTGCTGGGATCACAGGTGTGAGTCACTGTACCTGGCCCACCCCACTTTTGTTTTGTTTTTCTTTTTTTTTTAATTTGTTTGTTTATTTATTTATTTTTCGAGACGGAGTCTCACTCTGTCGCCCAGGCTGGAGTGCAATGGTGCCATCTCGGCTCACTGCAACCTCCATCTCTCAGGTTCAAGCGATTTCCTGCCTCAGCCTCCTGAGTAGCTGGGATTACAGGCACCCGCCCTCACACCCAGCTAACTTTTGTATTTTTAGTAGAGATGGGGTTTCACCGCGTTGGCCAGGCTGGTCTCAAACTCCTGACCTCAGGTATTCCACCCGCCTTGTCCTCTGAAAGTGCTGGGATTACAGGCGTAAGCCACTGTGCCCAGCCTAACCTTTTTTTTCATTTATATTTTTCAGCACCCCACTTAAAATTTTTTTTTTAATTCTGATTAAATATATATAACATTAAATGTACCATCTTAACCATTTTTCAGCACACAGTTCAGTAGTGTTAAGTGCATTCACACTGCTGTGCCAACAAACCTCTGGGACCTTTTCATCTTCCCAAACTGAAACTCTGTACCTATCAAACAACTCCCCATTCCCCCCTGCCCGCAACCCCTGGCACCCGTCATTCTACTTTATGTTTCTATTAGTTTGACTCACTCTGTTTAAAAAAAAAAAAAAAAAAAATTCTGAGGACACCCAGAGTTGGTGCGTGGCCCAGACTGGGAGGTCAGGGAGTGCTTCCTGGAGGAGGGGAAGTCAAAGCTGAAAACAAATAGGGAAAAGAAATGGAATTGAGAAAGAGCTGTAGAAAGGGGCAAGGCTGAGGGTGGCACAGGGGGTGGTTCTGACAATCAGCTGCTGCCTTCCCTTTCGTCCCTCTCCCCCAGGATGCCCCGGAGGCCCAGCTAGCCCCAGACTTCGGCCCCATGCGGCTCACCCGCTGCCAGGCTGCCCTGGCGGCCGCCATCACCCTCAACCTTCTGGTCCTCTTCTATGTCTCGTGGCTGCAGCACCAGCCTAGGAATTCCCGGGCCCGGGGACCCCGCCGTGCCTCCGCTGCTGGCCTCCGTGTCACCGTCCTGGTGAGGGAGTTCGAGGCATTTGACAACGCGGTGCCCGAGCTGGTAGACTCCTTCCTGCAGCAAGACCCGGCCCAGCCCGTGGTGGTGGCAGCCGACACGCTCCCCTACCCGCCCCTGGCCCTGCCCCGCATCCCCAACGTTCGTCTGGCGCTGCTCCAGCCCGCCCTGGACCGGCCAGCCGCAGCCTCGCGCCCGGAGACCTACGTGGCCACCGAGTTCGTGGCCCTGGTACCTGATGGGGCACGGGCTGAGGCACCTGGCCAGCTAGAGCGCATGGTGGAGGCGCTCCGCGCGGGAAGCGCACGTCTGGTGGCCGCCCCGGTTGCCACGGCCAACCCTGCCAGGTGCCTGGCCCTGAACGTCAGCCTGCGAGAGTGGACCGCCCGCTATGGCGCAGCCCCCGCCGCGCCCCGCTGCGACGCCCTGGACGGAGATGCTGTGGTGCTCCTGCGGGCCCGCGACCTCTTCAACCTTTCGGCGCCCCTGGCCCGGCCAGTGGGCACCAGCCTCTTTCTGCAGACCGCCCTTCGCGGCTGGGCGGTGCAGCTGCTGGACTTGACCTTCGCCGCGGCGCGCCAGCCCCCACTGGCCACGGCCCACGCGCGCTGGAAGGCGGAGCGCGAGGGACGCGCTCGGCGGGCGGCGCTGCTCCGCGCGCTGGGCATCCGCCTAGTGAGCTGGGAGGGCGGGCGGCTGGAGTGGTTCGGCTGCAACAAGGAGACCACGCGCTGCTTCGGAACGGTGGTGGGCGACACGCCCGCCTACCTCTACGAGGAGCGCTGGACGCCCCCCTGCTGCCTGCGCGCGCTGCGGGAGACCGCCCGCTATGTGGTGGGCGTGCTGGAGGCTGCGGGCGTGCGCTACTGGCTCGAGGGCGGCTCACTGCTGGGGGCCGCCCGCCACGGGGACATCATCCCATGGGACTACGACGTGGACCTGGGCATCTACTTGGAGGACGTGGGCAACTGCGAGCAGCTGCGGGGGGCAGAGGCCGGCTCGGTAGTGGATGAGCGCGGCTTCGTATGGGAGAAGGCGGTCGAGGGCGACTTTTTCCGCGTGCAGTACAGTGAAAGCAACCACCTGCACGTGGACCTGTGGCCCTTCTACCCCCGCAATGGCGTCATGACCAAGGACACGTGGCTGGACCACCGGCAGGATGTGGAGTTCCCCGAGCACTTCCTGCAGCCGCTGGTGCCCCTGCCCTTTGCCGGCTTCGTGGCGCAGGCGCCTAACAACTACCGCCGCTTCCTGGAGCTCAAGTTCGGGCCCGGGGTCATCGAGAACCCCCAGTACCCCAACCCGGCACTGCTGAGTCTGACGGGAAGCGGCTGAAGCCCTGATAACCTCGCCTTTGTTTTTCGGGGGTCTGTCTGAATGTGGAGAAGCTCTGTGTGAGTGGTGAGGGGTGGAGGGATGTCGCGGAGAGGGGAAGGGGGAAACTGACCAAGAAAGAAATTCGAGGGAGAGCATGAGAGAAGGCTGACATTGGCAGGAGGAGAGCACCAGGACGAGGATGGGAAGCGACCTCCAGATTTATCAAATAGTCATGCCCACTGGGAGCCGTAGATATGCGTGGGGACATCCTGGGTCATCCCAGTCATGGAGGGAGACAGGGATGTCACGCCGTCCCGCAGGGCTCAGCACGGCCCCAGACCCGAAAAAAGTGTCCTGCCCAAGATTCCGAGAGCCCTGCGTTCTAGGGCAGGGGCAGAGTTTTGGAAACAGTGCAGGCTCTGGAGCCAGACTGGCAAGATTCAAATCCTGGCTCTATCGCTTCGGAGCCAGGTGGGCCTAGGGGGGCGTCGCCGTTTCTCTGTGCCTCAGTTGCTTCCAGGATGCGGGACCCTTGGCTGCAGGGGTTGCTTCCGCCACTAGAGGGCGCGCCGGTCCCGCTCCTGGTGGCCCACTGTGGCTGCCGGGGCGACTGTATGCCCAGGGCCTCTGTTCCATAGCCATCTTCTACTCTCTTGAGCCTTTGGACTTCTCTCCAAGCCCCTGTGGGAGGCGGACAGCAGTGACCACCGCCCCTTCTTTCCGACTGCGACCTCCTTCCCTCCTGGGAGAACCCTGTGACCTGCATGCTACTCTTAACTATTCTATTCAAGACTGAATAGAAGTATTTCAGTCTTGCAGAGGAGGAAATGCTCAGAGCTCCGAGGTGCGGCTGTGGTCGAGAACCGGGTGCTGGGCCGGGCGCGGGGGCTCACGCCTGTAATCCCAGCACTTTGGGAGGCCGAGGTGGGAGGATCGCTTGAGCCCAGGAGTTCAAGACCAGCCTCGGCAACATGCGAAGACCCCGTCTCTATTTTTAAAAAAGAAAAAGAAGCGACTTCTGAATCTCAGCTCCACTCATGATTATTACCTCATTATTTCAGCTGTCTGCACCTATTTCCCCACTTGCACGGCAGGGTAGACAATGGTTTAGCCATAGCTCACACTCACTGAGCACCTACTGGGTACCAGTGCTTCACTTGGATCAGCTAATGCATCCCTCACCTCAGCCCTCTGAAGTGACAGCTGCTATTATTTTCATTATATAGATGAAGAAGCTGAGGCCAGAATCGTGAAGTCACTTGCTCAAGGTCAGGCAGCTTAGGAAGGGGCAGATCCGGGGCTTGAACCCAGGTGCTCAGGCTCTGGAGCCCACAATTGTCTTACCCACTATGCCCCTCTCTAGTCATGGTGCCCAAGAGGGGCTTGGAGACCCACTTAGCAGGTGAAAGCAATGGCAGCCTTCCTTATTTGATTATGCACCTAAGAATAAATGGTATTTGGGCATGTATTCCCAATATGTGTATATTTATTTATAAATACATACAGATACTACTATCTGTATGTTAGTAATAAAGCTTAAATTATTCCATTTTAAAATTATGAATATGAATAGGGGTTTTTTTATGTTTCTTACCTCATCCCAATGACTTGTTTTGCACACCCAGGTGTGAGCACCCAGCATTCAAGACCACAGGTTAAAAACAAAAAAAAAAGGTGGCCGGGCACGGTGGCTCACGCCTGTGATCCCAGCATTTTAGGAGGCTGAGACAGGAGGATCACTTGAGCCCGGGAGTTCGAGACCAGCCTGAGCAATAGAGCAAGACTCTTCACAGTTAAAAATAATAAATAAAGCCAGGCATGGTGGCTCACGCCTGTAATCCCAACACTTTGGGAGCCCGAGGTGGATGGATCACAAGGTCAAGAGATTGAGACCATCCTGGCTAACACGGTGAAACCCCATCTCTACTAAAAATACAAAAAATTAGCTGGGCATGGTGGCAGGCGCCTGTAGTCCCAGCTACTCGGGAGGCTGAGGCAGGAGAATGGCATGAACCCGGGAGGCGGAGCTTGCAGTGAGCCGAGATCACGCCACTGCCCTTCAGCCTGGGCAACAGAGCAATACTCCATCTCAAAAAATAAAATAAATTAATAAATAATAAAATAAATAAGAGGCAAAATGTTAAAAATAAGCAAGGACTGGGCACGGTGGCTCATGCCTGTAATCCTGGTACTTTAGGAGGCCAAAATTGGAGGATCCTTTAAGGCCAAGAGTTCAAGATCAGCCTGGGCAACATATCGAGATCCCCTGTCTCTAGAAAAGAATAAAAAATAGCCATTGTATTAGTCCCTTCTCACGCTACTAATAAAGACCTACCCAAGACTGGGTAATTTATAAAGGAGGAAAGGTTTAATCGACCCACAGTTCAGCACGGCTGGGGAGGCCTCATGAAACTTACAATCATGGCTGAAGGGGAAGCAAACACATCTTGTGATGGCAGGAAGGAGAAGTTCCAAGCAAAAGGGGGGAAGCTCCTTATAAAACCATTAGATCTCGTGAGAACTCACTATCATGAGAACAGCATGGAGGTAACCGCCCCCATGATTCAATTACCTCCCACCCGGTCCCTCCCACGACACATGGGGATTATCAGAACTACAATTCAAGATGAGATTTGGGTGGGAACACAGCCAAACCATATCAGCCAGGCATGATGGCATGCACCTGTAGTCCTAGCTACTGGGGAGGCTGAGGCAGGAGGATTGCTTGAGCCTAGGAGATCAAGGCTGCAGTGAACTCTGATTGCACCTTTGCACTCCAGCCTTGGAAACAGAGCATTATCCCATCCCCCCACAAAAAGAAAGAAAGAAAAGACATGGGCTCTGAGGTTGGAAAGGACTGGGTTTCCCAGGGCTGCCACCTCCTCCCAGGGTCTCTGTTGACTCTGCCTCTGCGCCCCCACCTTGCATTTGGGAAGTGGAAGCAATTAGATCGCTCCTCTCACAGGAGTGTGTTCGCGGTAAAGGGGTCCAGAGTCTGGCTGGGTTTGAATCCTGGCTTGGCCACTTGCTTTCTTTGTAATCTCAGGCAAGTCACTGCCTCTCTGAACCTGTAAACTCGGGAGATTGGTAATACTGCAGAATTGTACATTCCTGGGAGGAGGAGGCTTCATAGACCAGCAAGAGAAGATTACTGTTTGGCCCAGTCTCCTGAGGCTCAGACATCCAAAGCCTGACTTCTTGTAACCCAACCCCTGCTTTTAACCACTGAACCCAAAAATGGTTCACAAAGAGACTTGGCAGGTCCACAGGGAGGATTCTGGAATGTATGGGGATGATTTGCATTATCATCATGACTGGAAGCTGCTCTTGGCGCTTGGCAGACGTGGTCCAGGGATGTAGATGTCTTGTAATATTCAGGAATCTCCACACAGTACAGCATCATCCCTTGTCTCATGCATTTTCCAGATGTCTCATTGGACATTCAGGAAGGAAGCGTAATATTCAAAATGTTTTGCCACTGGTACTGTAACATAAATTAGTATATGTCACTGTATGCATCAAAGTTTTAAAATATTTTAGGCCAGGCATAGTGTAATCCCAGCACCTTGGGAGGCCAAGACAGGAGGATGGCTTGAAGCCAGGAATTCGAGACCAGCCTGGGCAACATAGAAAGACCCTCATCTCTACAAAACATTTCAAAAATTGAGCAGGGCGTGGTAGCTCACACCATTAATCCCAGCACTTTGGAAGGCCGAGGCAGGAGAATTGCTTGAGCCCAGGAGTTCAAGACCAGACTGGGGGCCAGGCAGGGTGGCTCATGCCTGTAATCCCACCACTTTGGGAGGCTGAGGCGGGCAGATCACTTGAGACCAGGAGTTCAAGACCAGCCTGGCCAACAAGGCGAAACCATGTCTCTACTGAAAATACAACAATTAGCTGGGCGTGGTGGTGCACACCTGCAGTCCTAGCTACTCAGGATGCTGCAGTGGGAGGATCACCTGAGCCCAGGAGGTCAACGCTACAGTGAGCCATGATCATGTCACTGCATTCCAGCCTGGGCAACAGAGTGAGACCCTGTCTCAAAAAAACAAAAATCCTTATTATCACCCAAGTTATGATATGACAAAGATCTGTCACAATTAACTTGAACTAATTCATTTTTATTCAAATATGTATTGAATTTTAGTGCTTTCTCAACTACTCTTGTACTATTATCCAGTCAGAAGTATTTCAGTATTTTAACAACCAGTATTGGCCAGGTGTGGTGACTCACACCTGTAATCCTAGCACTTTGGGAGGCCGAAGTGGGCGGATCACAAGGTCAGGAGTTCAAGAACAGCCTGGCCAATATGGTGAAACCCTGTCTCTACTAAAAATACAAAAATTAGCCGGGTGTGGTGGTGGGCACCTGTAGTCCCAGCTACTCAGGAGGCTGAGGCAGGAGAATCACTTGAACCCAGGAGGCGGAGGTTGCAGTGAGCTGAGATCATGCCACTGCACTCCAGCCTGGGTGACAAAGCGAGACTCTGTCTCAAAAACAAACAAGAAAGAACAGTATTTCCATACTAGTTCAGACCAACTAAATTTTAGCCTTACTTGGAGGTGAAAACCCTGGCCAAAAATCTCTCTTGTACATACAAAGTCCTTTTTGTTTTTAAATGGCCTCGGAATCCTCTAGGAAGTGCAACTACCACAAAAAATGAGGGAAGTTTGTATTGTGTTTTGTTCAAAACTTGGCCAAAGGTTGTCCACCATGTGAAAAAAATCACATTGCACATGGCTCTTGGTAATTGGACAGCAGTCCACATGTTTTCAGTGTGTTGGAACTGTCTATATTACAGGCGTAAACATCTGCCTACCTCCTTGGGTTCTAGGGGACTGGCTCCACACATCCGCATAACGAAATGCTTATTGTAAGTTACTATGTTCTTATTTCTCCTTTTTATTACATTTAGGGCAACCAAGGATCTTTTTTGTTGCTGTTGTTGTTGTTGTTGTTTCTGAGATAGGGTCTCACTCTGTCACCCAGGCTGGAGTGCAGTGGCACAGTCTTGGCTCACTGCAGCCTCAACTTCCCAGGCTCAGGTGATTCTCCCACCTCAGCCTCCCGCGTAGCTGGGACTACACATACGTACTACCACACCCAGCTTCTATATATATATATAAAATGTATCACCGCCCATCAGTGATACGTCTCTACTAAAAATACAAAAATTAGCTAGGTGCAGTGGCTCACGCCTGTAATGCCAGCAGTTTGGGAGGCCAAGGCGGGTGGATTACTTGAGGTCAGGAGTTCGAGACCAGCCTGGCCAACATGGTGAAACCCCATCTCTACTAAAAATGTGTGTGTGTGTGTGTGTGTGTGTGTGTGTGTGTGTGTGTGTATTTTAGGTAAAGATGGGGTTTCACCATGTTGCTCAGGCTGGTCTCAAACTCCTGGGCTCAAGCAATCTGCCTACCTTGGCCTCCCAAAGTAGGATTTTCTTAAATCATGTTAAATCATGTGCCAGTGGGTTATACCATCTATGAACTTCACTTCAGGAGAACAGAGAGAACTTTCCCGGAACTGACATTCAAGCCAGCACATGCCCTGGTATGGCTACGCCAGTGGTTAAAACAGCAAAATACTAAATTATGGATTATTTACCCATTCATAAACGGTCACTGCCATGAACCCCCTGACTATTAATATCCTCCTAGCTCTCCCTGGGGATCCCCTGGGCTGCCCTCTGGCCCAGCAGTCCAGGGGTTAAACTGGGTACAGTGGGAGGTAAGAGGGACCCATATCCCAGATGTTGGATGGACCGATGACTTTGCCAAGCAGTAAATATTTTGCATATCAGCCCTACATGTTACAAAATATTTGCTATGAACAATGGTGGCATGTAAAGACCTGTCTACATTAGCCAGGTGTGGTGGCTCATGCCTGTAATCCCAGCACTTTGGAAGACCAAGGCTGGAGGATCACATGAGCCCAGGAGGTGGAGGCCACCCAGGGTAATATGTCGAGACCCTGTCTCTACCAAAAAAATTTTAGGCAGGGCGAGTGGCTCACGCCTGTAACCCCAGCACTTTGGGAGGTCGAGGTGGGCAGATCACCTGAGGTCGGGAGTTCGAGACCAGCCTGACCAACATGGAGAAACCCTGTCTCTACTAAAAATACAAAATTAGCTGTGTATGGTGGCACATGCCTGTAATCCCAGCCACTTGGGAGGCCGAGGCAGGAGAATCGCTTGAACCCAGGAAGCGGAGGTTGTAGTGAGCCGAGATTGTGCCATTGCACTCCAGCCTGGGCAACAAGAGTGAAACTCTATCTCAAAAAGAAAAGAAAGAAAGAAAGAGCGAACTACTGATACATGCAAAAACAAGAATAAATCCCAAAAGCATTATGACACATTTAAAAAAAGGCAGATGCAAGAAGCTACATAGTATATGATTCCACCAAGGTAAAATTCTAGAAGAGGTAAAACTAATTCATAGTGACCAAAAGCAGATCAGTGGTTACCGGGGCCTGGAGCTGGAGAGAGGGGCAGACTGCAAAGAAGCAGGAGGAAATTTGGGGATAATGAGAATATCATGTATCTTGACTATGGGAGTGGTTTTTCACAGTATATTCATCTGTCAAAACTCATTTCACTGTATTTTATTTATTTATTTATTTATTTATTTATTTATTTATTTATTTATTTATTTTGAGACAGGGTCTCGCAGTGTTGCCCAGGCTGGTCTCAAACTCCTGGGCTCAAGCGATCTTTCTGCCTCGGCCTCTCAAAGTGCTGGAATTACAGGCATGAGCCTGGCCTAATTGACTTTAATGGGTGCAATTTATCATATGAAAAAATTTTTTTGGAGCCAGCCTTGCTCTGTTACCCAGGCTAGAGTGCAGCGGTGCAGTCTTGGCTCACTGCAACCTCTACCTTCTGGATTCAAGTGATTCTCATGCCTCAGCCCCTGAGTAGCTGGGATTACAGGTATGCACATCACACCTGGTTAATTTTTGTATTTTTAGTGGAGATGGAGTTTCACCATGTTGGCCAGGCTGGTCTTGAACTCCTGGCCTCAAATGATCTGTCTTGACCTCCCAAAGTGCTAGGATTACAGGTGTGAGCCACCTTGCCTGGCCTATTGTATGTAAATTATACCTCAATAAAGTTGACCTCAAAAAGAGCAGATGGGGGCAGAATCCAACAGGCCTAAGAACATTGACCTGTCTCTAAGAGAGACAAAACTGAGTCACTGCCCTCTGCCTTTCTGTCCCCATACTGCCACTCTGAGCCTAGAACCCAGGACCAACCCTAATCTGGGGCCAGCCTGGGCCTTCCTTCCTGGGCCAAGCTCCTTCAAAGAGGCAAGAGGGGTGGGTGGGGCAATGGAGAAAGGGAGAGAAAGGTGGGAGCTGGGAACTGGGACACAAAGAGCTTTTTCTTCTGCTTTTAGGTAACCCGCACCAGCAGCCTTTGGGTGAGGCATAACAGAGCCATTGTCACCGGCGGGTGAGACCTGGCAGTGCTCATCCAAGGTCACACAGTTGCCAGGCAGCAGAGTTGAGACTGAACCAGCCTCTTCCACCATTCCACGAGTGTTTATTGAGCTCCTGCTATGCACATGCACCGGACTCTATGCTAGGCTCTGAGCATACAGCAGTGAACAATTCAAAGATGGTTCCCCCACAGAGTGACCTTCCCAGTGGGGACAGGCAGGAAACAATAAACATCATAAACCAGTGAATTCTATAGTCTGTTGGGAGGGGACTGTTGCTATTAAGAAAGGAGAACAGGGCAGGGCATGGTGGTTCACAACTATAATCCCAGCACTTTGGGAGGCGTAGGTGGGAGGATCCTTTCAGCCCAGGAGTTCAAAATCAGCCCGGACAACGCACAGAGACTGTGTCACTACAAAAAAAAAATTAAGAAAAAAAAATAGCTGGGCAGGGTAGCATGGGCCTATGGTCCCAGCTACTTAGGAGGCTGAGGTAGGAGTATCACTTGAGCCTGGGAGGTCAAAGCTGAAATGAACTGTGATCACGAAACTGCATTCCAGCCTGGGCAACAGAGCAAGACCCTGGCTTAAAAAAAAAAAACAAAAGTAGAGCAGGCCTGGTGTGGTGGCTTATGCCTGTAATCCCAGTACTTTGGGAGGCCAAGGTGGGAGGATTGCTTGAGCTCAGGAGTTTGAGACCAGCCTGGGCCATAGAGCAAGACCTCATCTCTTTTTTGTTTGTTTGAGACAGGGTCTCTCTCTGTCACCCAGGCTGGAGTGCAGTGGCGCGATCTTGGCTCACTGCAACCTCTGCCTCCCAGGTTCAACAATTCTCATGCCTCAGCCTCCCGAGTAGCTGGGATAACAGGCACCCACCACTACACCCAGCTAATCTTTGTATTTTTAGTAGAGACAGGTTTTTGCCACGTCTCTCGAACTCCTGACAGCGAGTGATCCACCTGCCTCGGCCTCCTGAAGAGCTGGGATTACAGGTGGCACCACCACACCTGGCTAATTTTTGTATTTTTAGTAGAGACAGGGTTTCGCCATGTTGGCCAGGCTGGTCTCGAACTCCTGGCATCAAGTGATCTGCCTGCCTCAGCCTCCCTAAGTACACAGATTATAGGCATGAGCCACTGCGTCTGCCCAAGACCCCATCTCTTAATAAAAAAAAAAAAAAAAAGAGAGAGAGAGAGAGAAAGGGCTGGGTGTGGTGGCTCACGCCTGTAATCCCAGCACTTTGGGAGGCCTGAGGCGGGCGGATCACGAGATCAGGAGATCGAGACTATCCTGGCTAACATGGTGAAACCCCGTCTCTACTAAAAATACAAAAAAAAAAAAAAAAAAAAATTAGCCGGGCGTGGTGGCGGGCGCCTGTAGTCCCAGCTACTCGGGAGGCTGAGGCAGGAGAATGGCGTGAACCCGGGAGGCGGAGCTTGCAATGAGCCGAGATTGCGCCACTGCACTGCAGCCTGGGCAACAGAGCGAGAGTCCATCTCAAAAAATAAATAAATAAATAAAAAGAGAGAAAAGGGTAGAACAGGGTATGGGTTGGGTGGGTGAGGGCAGGGGAAGGAAGCAGGGGTGGTAGAATTAAATAAAGCGGTCAGAGAAGCCTCACTGAGGTGACATTGCAGCCAAGTCGAGAGGGAGGTGTGGGAAGAGCCAAGTGGAAATCTGGGGTCAGAGCAGCCAAGAGAGGAACAGCCTGTGCAAAGGCCCTGAGGCACCAGCAGGCCTGGCATGTTCAAGGAATGGCAGAGGCTGGAGTAAGAGAGGGAGGAGGAGAGTGGGAAGAGGTGAGGTCCGTGAAGTAAGGCACATCCTACGGAGGCTATGGGGAGCACCTTGGATTTTTCTCGGTTCTGAGCTGCGGAGGGCCACTAGCTCCCACGATGGAAACAGTCGCCCTCTGGAGGCCATATGAGGAACAGACGGAAGAGGTTGGGGCTCAGGAGTCCTGCGTGAAGGCGATTGCAATAGTTCAGGTGGGAGATGATGGCAGCTGGCCAGGGTGGTACCCAGTGTGGAAGGTGTAGAGGGCCAGATTTGGGGTTTGAGGGCAGAGAAACTGAGATTTCTGGTAGCTTGATTGTGGGATATGACGGGCAGAAGGAGGGCATAGCAGGTGAAGGAAATAAAGTGGCTTGTCCTGTACGTGACTGGAGCCCAGCTCCTTGCACCAACCCGGGCTCCTGCACCCCTCAGCAGGCCCAGGGATCCCCAACGCCAGGCCAGAGCCAACCCCATGGAACCCAAAGTGCCCAAGCTCCCCAGTGAATGAGGCTCTTAATGTATCACCGCCCGTCAGGCCTGGCCCGGCATCCGGGTTTCTCCACCTGCTGGGTGCAGGGGCCACATTGGTGGGTTCCAGATTCCAAGTTCCAGTATTTGGAGGAGGTGGCAGAGGAGGTCTCCCACCCCACCGTTTTCATCTTTCACCCAAGATTTGCACAGATTCCATTTTAATAACAGTCCACTGTCTGTTTGTTAGTTTTGAGATAGAGTCTCACTCTGTTCCCCAGGCTGGAGTGCGGTGGCAAGATCTCAGCTCACTGCAACCTCCGCCTCCTGGGCTCAAGCGATTCTCCCACCTCAGGCTCCTGAGTAGCTGGAACTACAAATGCCCAGATAATTTTTTACATTTTTAGTAAAGATGGGGTTCCGTTATGTTGGCCAAGCTGGTCTCAAACTACTAACCTGAGATGATCCACCTGCTTTGGCCTCCCAAAGTGCTGGGATTACAGGCATGAGCCACCACGCCTGGCCACCCAGCCACTGGTTTCAAAAAATGTTTGACACTGGGCACAGTGACTCGTGCCTGTAATCCCAGCACCTTGGGAGGCTGAGGCAGGTGGATCACCTGAGGTCAGGAGTTGGAGACCATCCTGGCCAACATGGTGAAACCCCATCTCAACTAAAAAAAACCACAAAAATTAGCTGGGCGTGGTGGCGGGCGCCTGTAATCCCAGCTATTCGGGAGGCTGAGGCAGAAGAATTGCTTGAACCCGGGAGGTGGAGGTTGCAGTGAGCTGAGATCGCACCATTGCACTCCAGCCTGGGGGACAACGGCGAGACTTCATTTCAAAAAAAAAAAAAAAAAAAACAGTGGCTGGGTGCAGTGGCGCATGCCTATAATCCCAACACTTTGGCCTGGGAGTTCTAGACCAGCCTGGGCAAAGTAGTGAGATCCCTTGTTTACAAAACAAAACAAAACAAAAACAAAAACCTTTTCTAATTAAAAATAGCTGGGCATGGCCAGGCAGGGTGGTGGCTCACTCCTGTAATCCCAGCACTTTGGGAGGCTGAGGCAAATCACCTGAGGTCAGGATTTCGGGACCAGCCTGGCCAACATGACAAAACCCCAACTCTACAAAAAATACAAAAATTAGCCAGGCCTGGTGGCAGGTGTCTGTGTGGGGAAAAGAAAGAGAGAGCAGATTGTTACTGTGTCTGTGTAGAAAAGCAAGATATAAGAAACTCCATTTTGATCTGTACTAAGAAAAAATTGTTTCTGCTTTGAGATGCTGTTAACCTGTAACTTTAGCCCCAACCCTGTGCTCAGAGAAACATGTGCTGCAATGAATCAAAGTTTAATGGATTTAGGGCTGTGCAGGATGTGCCTTGTTAACAATATGTTTGCAGGCAGTATTCTTGGTAAAAGTCATCGCCACTCTCCGTTCTTGATTAACCAGGGACACGATGCACTGCGCAAAGCCGCAGGGACCTCTGCCCAAGAAAGCCCTGGGTATTGTCCAAGGTTTCCCCCACTGAGACAGCCTGAGAGATGGCCTCATGGGAAGGGAAAGACCCGACTGTCCCTCAGCCTGACACCTGTAAAGGGTCTGTGCTGAGGAGGAGGAGTGAAAGAGGGAGGCCTCTTTGCAGTTGAGATAAGAGGAAGGCTTCTGTCTCCTGCTCGTCCCTGGGAATGGAATGTCTCGATGTAAATCTGACCATTCCCATTCGTTCTATTCTGAGCTAGGAGAAAACCTCCCTGTGGCTGGAGGCGAGATATGCTGGCAGCAATACTGCTCTGTTGCCCTTTGCTACACTGAGATGTTTGGGTAAAGAGAAACATAAATCTAGCCTACTGCACATCCAGGCACAGCACCTTTCCTTGAACTTACTCATGATACAGATTCCTTTGCTCACATGTTTCTCTGCTGACCTTCTCCCCACCTGTTGCCCTGCTACACTCCGCTTGCTAAGACAGTAAAAATAGTGATCAATAAATACTGAGGGAACTCAGAGGCTGGCACTAGTGCGGGTCCTCCATATGCTGAGCGCCGGTCCCCTGGGCCCACTGTTCTCTCTCTATACTTTGTCTCTGTGTCTTATTTCTTTTCTCAGTCTCTTGTCCTACCTGACAAGAAATACCCACAGGTGTACCCTTCATGCCTGTAATCCCAGCTACCCAGGAGGCTGAGGCAGGAGGATTGCTTGAACCTGGGAGGCAGAGATTGCAGTGAGCTGAGATCATGCCACTGCACTCCAGCCTGGCGACAGAGTAAGATTCTGTCTTAAAAAAAAAAAATAGCTGGGCATGGTGGTGCACGCCTGTGGTCCTAGCTACTTAGGAGGCTGAGGAGGGAAGATCGATTGAGCTCAGGAGTCGGAGGTTACAGTGAGACATAATCACACCACTACATTCCAGCCTGCGAGACAGAGCAAGGTCCCAAATCTAAAAAAAAAAAAAAAATTTTTTTTATTAAAAAAAGTTTGGGCCAGGTGCAGTGGTTCACGCTTGAAATCCCAGCACTTTGGGAGGCTGAGGCGGTGGAATCACCTGAGGTCAGGAGTTCAAGACCAGGCTGGCTAACATAGTGAAACCCCATCTCTACTAAAAATACAAAAAATTAGCCAGGGGTGGTGGCACACACCTGTAATCCCAGTTACTTGGGAGGCTGAGACAGGAGAATTGCTTGAACCCGGGAGGTGGAGGTTGCAGTGAGCTGAGACCGTGCCATTGCACTCCAGCCTGGGCAATACAGCAAGACTCTGTCACACACACAAAAAAAAAACTAGACTAGAAAAAAAATGAGTAAGTAACGTTTGGTAAAGCTCGTTTCATGAACATATTTTTCTATATACACATAGGTTGTTTATGAAATATTATGTAGGTAGGTTTATAGCTCCATAAACAGGCATCCCTCAGAATATAAACCTAATCTATTCCCAAAAAAGTATTATATAGAAAATTTGGGGATAAACTATTTTTTTTTATTTTTTTTTTTGAGATGAAGTTTCGCGCCTGTTGCCCAGGCTGGAGTACAATGGCATGATCTCAGCTCACTGCAACCTCTGCCTCCTGGGTTCAAGCGATTCTCATGCCTCAGCCTGCCAAGTAGCTGAGATTACAGGTGCATGCCACTAACCCAGCTAATTTTTGTATTTTTAGTAGAAACAGGGTTTCACCATGTTGGCCAGGCTGGTCTCGAACTCGTGACTTCAGATGATCCATCCGCTTCACCTCCCAAAGTGCTGGGATTACAGGAATGAGCCACCTGCCCAGCTTTTATTTATTTATTTATTTATTTGAGACGGAGTCTTGCTCTGTCGCCAGGCTGGAGTGCAGTGGCATAATCTCAGCTCACTGCAACCTCCGCTTCCCACGTTCAATTGATCCTCCTGCCTCAGCCTCCTGAGTAGCTGGGACTACAGGCACGCACCACCATGCCCAGCTAATTTTTGTATTTTTACATCCATGTTGGCCAGGATGGTCTCCATCTCTTGACATTGTGATCCGCCCGCCTCAGCCTCCCAGAGTGCTGGATTACAGGCGTGAGCCACTGCACCCGGCCCCAGCTTTTATTTTAAGCAGAGAAAATAATGCACTTCCAGCTTCATCCAAAAACGCTAAACAATTTCCTAGAATATCAATAAAAGACTCTTAAACACCTATATAACAGCCCACCACGGATTATGGCATAGTAGAAAGCATTTAAAATACCAATTACCTAATTATTCAACACTTAAGCTCATGAATGATTATGTTTGTCTACAATACAAAACTATTCTGCACAGAATCAGATATAAATTATATTTTCCTTCCGCAGTGCAATGATCATGGGGTATAACTCAACAAACAAACAAAAAGATACTAAAGATACCGTCTATAATTGGACCCAGGTCAGTGGTGCCTCCAGGCACCTGGCCAAAGTCAACACAGGGGGTTTGGAAGCAGAAGACAATATCAACAATGGTTAACACATTCAACGCACAAAACAGAATCCTGTTTGAACATGTGAGAAGTAGGGCCGGGTGCAGTGGCTCACACCTGTAATTCTAGCACTTTGGGAAGCCAAAGTGGGAGGATCACTTGAGTCCAGGAGTTTGAGAACAGTCTGGGCAACATAGTGAGACCCCATCTCTACAAATAAAAATTAGCAGCTGGGCGTGGTGGCTCATGCCTGTAATCCCAGCACTTTGGAAGGCCAAGGCAGGCAGATCACCTGAGATCGGGAGTTTGAGGCCAGCCTGACCAACATGGAGAAATCCTGTGTCTACTAAAAATACAAAATTAGCTGGGCATGGTGGCACATGCCTGTAATCCCAGCTACTCAGGAGGCTGAGGCAGGAGAATCACTTGAACCCAGGAGGCAGAGGTTGCAGTGAGCCGAGATCGCGCCATTGCACTCCAGCCCGGGCAACAAGAGCAAAACTCTGTCTCAAAATAATAATAATAATAATAATAATAATAATAATTAGCTAGGTGTGGTGGTGTGCACCTGTAGTTCCAGCCACTCAGGATGCTGAGGCAGGAGAACTGCTTCAGCCCAGGAAGTTGAGGCTGCAGTAAGCCATGATAGCAGCACTGCACTCAGCTTGAGCAAGAGACCCTGTCTCAAAAGAACAGGTGAGATACAACAGCGGCATAGTCCTTTTCTTTTGAGGGGGGGTGCTGAGACAGAGTCTTGCTCTGTCGTCCAGGCTGGAGTGCAGTGGCACAATTTCCAGTCACTGCAACCTCTGCCTCCCGGGTTCAAGCGATTCTCTTGCCTCAGCCTCCCGAGTAGCTAGGATTACGGGTGCCCACCACCACACCCAGCTAATTTTTGTATTTTTAGTAGAGACGAGGTTTTACCATGTTGGTCAGGCTGGTCTCGAACCCCTGACCTCAGGTGATCCACCCACCTCAGTCTCCCAAGTGCTGGGATTACAGGCATGAGCCACCACGCCTGGCCAGCATAGTCCATATTCTGAACTTACACAGGATGTGAAACAGTTGCAGAGTGGGTTTTTATCCAAATAGCTATTTTAGGGTTTCAAGGAAATAAAATAATTATTGGGACAATTTGGATAGTGAGAGTTGGGATATAAAGGGATGCCGCATTCCTATGTAGGTGGTCACAAAGGAAAAAAAATTACCATGAGTTGTGCAGATTTTTGTTGTTGTTGCTCTTGAGACAGAGTCTTGCTCTGTTGCCCAGCTTTGAGTGCAGTGGCGCAATCTTGGCTCACTGCAACCTCCACTTCTTGGGTTCAAGCGATTCTCCTTGTGCAGATTTTTTTAAAAGATAGGGTCTCAGTATGTTGCCCAGGCTGGAGTGCAGTCACATAATCATAGCTCACTGCCGCCTTGAACCCTTGGGCTCAAGTGATCCTCTCGCCTCAGCCTCTTGAGTAGTGGAAACTCCAGGCACGTACCACCACACCCAGATTGTAGAAAAAATTTAACTGGGATGCACACAGCGCAAAATGCACGTGATTTGTGTACAGGTTCATTAACTTTTCCAAATGCATCCATCTGTGGAATCATCACCCAAATCAAGGTAAGATATTTGCTTTATCATAGAAGGTTCTTTTGTGCTCCCTTCTAATAAATATGCTTTTTTTTTTTTCTTTTGAGACGGAGTCTTGCTCTGTCACCCAGGCTGGAGTGCAGTGGCGCAATCTCAGCTCACTGCAAGCTCCGCCTCCTGGGTTCACGCCATTCTCCTGCCTCAGCCTCCTGAGTAGCTGGGACTACAGGCGCCCGCCACCATGCCCGGCTAATTTTTTGTATTTTTAGTAGAGACGGGGTTTCACCATGTTAGCCAGGATGGTCTTGATCTCCTGACCTCATGATCCGCCCACCTCGGCCTCCCAAAGTGCTGGGATTACAGGCATGAAGCCACGGTGCCTGGCCCCATATTCATTCTCAAAGGTCACCACTGATTTCTCACCATAGGCCAGTTGAGCATGTTCTAGCCCTCCTCTAAATGGAACTATACAGTATTTACCGTCTCTAGCTTCTTTCTCTCAACAAATTATCTGAAATGCACTTATGTTGCAGTGTAGGTCGATATTGCTCTTATTTATTGCTGAGTAATCTTCCATTGTATAAATGTACCAGTGTATCCAATTGATTTGTTCCCAAATTTTGGCAATGATGAGTACAGCAGCTAAACGTTAGTGGACACATTTTTATAAAAACAAAAGTTTTCATTTCTCTTGGGTAAATACCCAGGAGTGCAACTCCTAAGCTGCATGGTAAATATATATATATATATATAT
>NW_026652287.1:38599472-38611389 GCF_009828535.3 Hylobates moloch | reverse complement strand
GTCGGGAGATCGAGACCACAGTGAAACCCCGTGTCTATTAAAAATACAAAAAAAAAATTAGCCGGGCGTGGTGGCGGGCGCCTGTAGTCCCAGCTACTCGGAGAGGCTGAGGCAGGAGAATGGCGTGAACCCGGGAGGCGGAGCTTGCAGTGAGCCGAGATTGCGCCACTGCACTCCAGCCTGGGCGACAGAGCAAGACTCCGTCTCAAAAAAATAAATAAATAAAATAAATAAATAAATAAATAAATAAAATAAATGCAAATTTTAGAAAGGCCATGGCCTGTGTCTTAACAACTCCTAGGTATGAAGCATTTTCAATGTGCTCTGCCCTTGAACACGATGTTGAATCTTCCTAACAACCCTCAGAGGGAGGTCCTAGGAGTCAGATTGCAGATTACACAACACCCAATAGATTCCCACAGGAATGCTGGGAGGATGCAATGAAATGCCAGTTGAAAGGAGTTAAAGCTTTTTACAGACAATAAGTGATCTATAAACTTCAGGTGGGGTTATCATCACCCTCTCCTGCTGTGAAGATCCCAGGGAGTAAAGAGGACTCCCAAGGCCGGGCGCCGTGGCTCACGCCTGTAATCCCAGCACTTTGAGAGGCCGAAGTGGGCGGATCACCTGAGGTCGGGAGTTCGAGACCAGCCTGACCAACATGGAGAAACCCCCGTCTCTACTAAAAATACAAAATTGCCGGGCGTGGTGGCTTACGCCTGTAATCCCAGCACTTTGGGAGGCCGAGGCGGGTGGATCACGAGGTCAGGAGATCAAGGCTATACTGGCCAACATGGTGAGACCCCATCTCTACTAAAGTATAAAAAATTAGCCGGGCGTGGTGGCATGAGCCTGTAGTCCCAGCTACTCAGGAGGTTGAGGCAGGAGAATTGCTTGAGCCCGGGAGGCGAAGGTTGCAGTGAGCCAAGATTGCGCCACTGTGCTCCAGCCTGGGCGACAGAGCAAGACTCCGTCTCAAAAAAAAAAAAAAAATACAAAATTAGCCAGGCATGGTGGCGCATGCCTGTAATCCCAGCGACTCGGGAGGCTGAGGCAGGAGCATCGCTTGAACTCGGGAGGCGGAGTTTGCAGTGAGCCGAGATTGCGTTATTGCCCTCCAGCCTGGGCAACAAGAGCGAAACTCCATCTCAAAAAAAAAAAAAAATCAGGCCAGGCGCGGTGGCTCACGCCTGTAATCCCAGCAGTTTGGGAGGCCGAGGTGGGCGGATCACGAGGTCAGGAGATCGAGACCATCCTGGCTAACACAGTGAAACCCCGTTTCTACTAAAAATACAAAAAATTAGCCGGGCGTGTTGGCGGGCACCTGTAGTCCCAGCTACTCGGGAAGCTGAGGCAGGAGAATGGCGTGAATCCAGAAGGCGGAGCTTGCAGTGAGCCAGATCGTGCCACTGCACTCCAACCTGGGGGACACAGCAAGACTCCGTCTCAAAAAAAAAAAAAAAAAAGCCTCCCAATATCACTTCCCTAGACTACTCGATCATCGATCTCCCATCAATCATCGCTGACTAGTTATCTCCCCAGTCCCTTCTTGTAAGTCACAGAAGAAAGGTATATTTTCCCAGCCACTTGTGCAGAGAGGGGAGGCTAGATACCCAAGTTCTGGCCAGTGGGAAGTATCCAGAAGTTATACAAGCAAAATGCCCAATAAATATTAGCTATTAGGATTTACTGTAGGCACGCAATAAGCCGGGCACTGTCCTAAGACCTTCCGTGTACCGTATTAACTTTCTTTTTTTTTCTTCTTGAGACAGAGTTTCCCTCTGTCGCCCAGGCAGTGGCACGATCTCCGCTCACTGCAACTTCTGCCTCCCAGCCTTAAGTGATTCTCGTACCTCAGGCTCCCGAGTAACTAGGATTACAGATGCGTGTCCCCACGCCTGGCTAATTTTTTTGTATTTTTAGTAGAGACGGGGTTTCACCATGTTGGCCAGGCTGGTTTTGAACTCCTGACCTCAAGTGATCCACCCATCTCAGCCTCCCAAAGTGCTGTTCCCATTTTATAGATGAGGAAACTGAAGCAGAGAGGGAAAATCACTTGCCTAAAATCACATAGACAGGGAATGGTCAATGCTGGATTTAAATGCATGTCATCTGGCTCCAAAGAGTGACTAGAGGGTGCCCCACCCCAAACAGAATGCCCCACACCTGCCTCTGGCAGCAGACCGACCTTCCAACCCCACCCACCCCCAGCCTCCTCTCCCACCACCTACCACATGATCCAGGAGACCAGAACCATGGTGGCCTCATTGAAGGAGTTGAAGAAGCGGATAAGCAGCTCCCCCTCAGGCCCCACCTTCCGCAGCGCCACACCAAAGATGATGGCAAACACTACCAAGCCCAGGATGTTCATCCCCTCCACCTCCTGCCCCACGGGCACCTGTGGGCAAGGAACAGATCGGGGTGGAAGGGACACTCAGTCTACCTGCACAGTCACTGAGGGCCTGTCCTGGGCACCACTGGGACCCAGCAGAGACAAGGCAGCCCTCAGACCCCTTCCTCCCAAGGCTCCCAGTACAGGTCCAGGGGAAATGTATTAGTCGTCAGGGATGGCCCAGAGTAGGTGGGGCTGGAATAAGGGAGCCCAGGGGAGTGTGGGAACCAAGAGAGGGCAGTGCCAGCTTGGGGAGTAGGGGGCAGTCGGGGGGACTTCCTGGAGGAAGGAGCATCTGAGCTGAGACCTGGAGGACAAGAGGAGTGAACCAGGTAAAGAAGGGTGGTAGAAGGATCTACAGAGAGGAAGCAGAATGTGCAACAGCCTAGAAATGAGTGCAACTTGGGCATTCAAAGAAGAGCCATAATCCACTGTGGCTAGAGTAGAATGATCTGGGCAGGGTCACTAGTTAAGGATGGGCAGCCAGGCGGGCTGGCAGGGGTTTGACCTCACAGGGACCCCTTGGTCATAGACTGTAGCAAGGAGAGTGGACTTTCTCCTGAAGGCACTGAGGCACATGGCAGGGCTCTGGGTACTGCAGAGATAGGGTCACATTTGTGTTTTGAAAAGATCCTAGGGCAGAGCACAGTGGCTCACGCCTGTAATCACAGCATTTTCGGAGGCTGAGACGGGCGGATCACCTGAGGTGGGGAGTTCGAGACCACCCTGACCAACATGGAGAAACCCCACCTCTACTAAAAATACAAAATTAGCCGGGCATGGTGGCACATGCCTGTAATCCCAGCTACTCAGGAGGCTGAGGCAGGAGAATAATCACTTGAACCAGGGAGGCGGAGGTTGCAGTGAACCGAGATCGCGCCATTGCATTCCAGCCTGGACAACAAGTACAAAATTCTGTCTCAAAAAAAAAAAAAAAGAAAGAAAGAAAAGAAAAGATCCTCGGGGCCAGGAGCAGTGCCTCGCGCCTGTAATCCCAGCACTTCGCAAGGCGGCCGAGGTGGGCAGATCACGTGAGCCCAAGAGTGCAAGACCAGCCTGGGCAACATGGCAAAACTCAGTTTCTATAAAAGATACTGAAATTAGCCAGGTGTGTTAGAGTCGCAGCTACTGGGAAGGCTGAGGTGAGAAGGATCACTCGAGCCCAGGAGGTCGAGACTGCAGTGAGCTGTGATCGTGCCACCGTACTCCAGTCTGAATGATGGAGAGAGATCTTGTCTCAGAAAAACAACAACAACAAAAACCTCTGGCTGGCTGCCAGTTTGAGCAGGTCGAGGGTGGATGGAAGGGGGCAGGGAGAGGGCAGCATGGAATGGGGTTGGGGGGTGAGGGATAAAAGGAGAAAGGAAGAGCCTGGATGCCTGGGGCAGGAAAAGAGGGGACAAAGTAGAGACCTATCCAGAAGGCAGAAAAGACAGAAATTGGGGAAGGACTGCAGAGTGTCAATCAAATTCCACAGCAAAGACTGAGGCAGAAATAAAACCAAAAAATTACAGCAATGGGCAAAGAGGTAGAGCCCCCCACTGCCTCCCACTGCTCTCACCTTCACCCTGGTTCCGGTGATATTCCTCTCTTCATAGGTGGTAGAGTACTGCAGGTGGGGTTGGGAAGAGTCAGTGTCCATCGTTACCAGGGCCTCCCAACCCCATGCCAAGATAACAATGCTCAAAGCCTGCCCTTCCACATCCTTTCAATGTGATCTCATTTCATCTGCTGGCAACCCCATGAGGCAGGATGATCAATACCCCCATTTTCCAGAGGTAGAAAACCAAGGCTCAGAGAGGTAAACGCATTTGCCCAGTCACATAGCTAGAATTAAAACTCACAGGGGGCTCTGAGCCCGTATTCTCATTGCACATGCATTTTTCTAGGCACTAACCAAAATCAGGTAGCAAGGGCTCCCCCTGGCTGGCATCCCTCCCTGTCCACCCCCATCCCCTCAGGACACCCCTGAGGACTCACTGAGCGAAAGGCTGCTGACACCAGGTTGGAAGGGAAGATATTTCTGCAGAGACAGACACACAGAGGGTTATTAGATACCATAGTGGGAGGGCAGCATTGTCTGAGAGGCTGGGTTGGCGTTTTAAGGCAGCGAGTGGAAGCTTTGGGGCCCCGTCTGCACCCAAACGCAGCCCCTATTCATGCCTCAGCCCGGCAGGGTTGGAACTAGGCTTGCACCCCTTTGCAGGACGTGGGGAGTCAGCCTCCTTCAGCCCCAAGAGGCTGGCGTGCTAGCCCTGAGGCATTGTGGGTTCGGGGTGAGGAATGCTGGCCTCCCATGGCAGGCCAGGGCAGGACGCCCTGGGCCTCAGCTCCACCCTATGCAGCAAACTTAATACCCTGGACAGCTTGCATCAGCCACTTCCTCCTGGAGGGCCGGCCCGGCGGCTCTGAGAGTATGGGGGAGGATCTGGGTGTGTTGGGAGGCGGTGACGGGGAGGGAGACAAGGGACGGCTTCATATCTCATGAATATGCATCTGTGTTTACACGGCTACTCTTACTCTTGTGTGACAGTGTCTGCCTTGAGATGAAAATAGCTAAGGCCAAGGCGCCGTGGCTCTTGCTGGAATCCCAGCACTTTGGGAGGCCAAGGCAGACAGATCGCTTGAGCCAGGAGTTGAAGACCAGCCTGGGCAACATGACGAAACTGTGTCTCTACAAAAAATACAAAAATTAGCCAGGCGTGGTGGCGCGTGCCTGTAGTTCCAGCTACTCTGGAGGCTAAGTTGGGAGGATCACTCGAGCCCGAGGAGGTTGAGGCTGCAGTGAGCCAAGATCACGCCACTGCATTCCAGCCTGGGACCGAGTGAGACTCTCTCAAAAACTATATATAGCAGCTAAGCCATCTACAGCGCCTACCGTGTGGCAGGCAGGCATTTTGGCCTGTGCTTTACACAAATTAACCCATTTCATCCTCACGACAGCCTTGGGGATAATCACTATTACCCCATTTTATAGAAAAGGAAGCTGAGGCCCAGAAGGGTAAAGAAAATTGCCCAGCTGGGAAATGGCAGAGCTGGGATTTGAACCCAGCCAGCTGGCTCCATAGCCCCAACCACTCCACATGCTCCCTCTCACCAATGACCGGTGTACAGCCAACGCCATGTGTCCATATACAATCTGTCAAATGTTAACGGTTTGGGTGCAGGTTAAGGTTCAGCAGTATAGGACAGTGTCCGTGGATGGCCAGCCATGCGTCACAGTACAGTAAAATAACGTCATGGTAGAGGAATGAGTTTGGCCGGGTGCGGTGGCTCACGCCAGTAATTCCAGCCCTTTGGGAGGCTGAGGTGGGCAGATAACTTGAGGTCAGGGGTTCGAGACCAGCCTGGCCAACATGGCGAAAACCCATCCTATTAAAAACACAAAAATTATCCAGGCGTGGTGGCACACCCCTTTAATCCCAGCTACTCGGAAGGCTGAGGCACGAGAATCACTTAAACCCAGGAGGCAGAGGTTGCAATGAGCCAAGATCACGCCACTGCACTCCAGCCTGAGCAACAGAGACTGTCTCAAAAAAAAAAAAAGCAGGAGTTTATTGGTGTGTGACCACATAGGTGTGTATGTGAGTGTGTATTGTGTGCTCTTGAGCCTGTGTTTAGATGTTGGCGTGGCTGGTGGCATCACTGAACGGCTGTGCTGCAGGGGTCTTAGTACACAGTGAGTGTGTGTATGACCGCTGGTATCTGGCCATGTGTTTGTCGAGATGTTACAGCCTCAGCTGAGTGTCTGCGCGCCTGTGTCCAGCTGTGTGTCATTTGGTTATAAGCCTGTGTGGCCGGCCAAGTGTGAGCTACAGCTGTTTTGGCACGCAGGGGAGGCCTGTGCTCATAAACAGCCTCGGAGTGGGTGTGCCTGCCTGAAGGTCCGCCTGTACCACTCATTCCCAGGCTGAGCCAGGACCCAGCTAATCTCCCCCCACCAGAAGGTGCTCCCAGGCTTCAACTCGGGACACCAAGCCTGCCCCAGTCTCCCATCTCAGCCTGCACTGACGCCCCAGAGGCTGGGGAACCCTGTTCCGTGACGCATCATTTCCTTCCCCCAACTTCCAGGAAGTCCCCAACCTGGAGACACTGAATCAGCAAGCCCTAAAGGCAAGGAGGCCTCTGCCCCCTGCCCTCCTCAAAGTGGGGGAGGCCATTCTTGGGGGTGCGGGGCAGAGGCCAGGAGAGGGAAAAGAATCTGCTCCCCTTTCTAACTGGTCCTCTTCTGGGCTGCCTGCTAGGGGGTGGCCCAGACAGAGGAGGAAACGGGAGGGAAAGGCAGGGGTGGCAGGGCTGATCTAAAAGATAAAGGGGAAGCGGCCAGACCCCAGCTGAAATGGGCAGGAAGCGGAGGCCAAAAACAGAGCCTGGTTCTGTCCGAGTGACACGTGGTGTGGGGGTGCCCCAGGGCTGGGAAGAGGGCCTGGTGGGGTTACTCAGATCTCAGATCCTCCAGGGGCTCCTTACCCAGGGATCCCAAACTCTCCCACCCTGGCCCCAAATTATATCTAGAAGCCCCATCTTGGGGCCCTTGACCACGCAAAGATTCCCCCCGCAAAAGTTCCTCCTGGGGTCCCCTCCCCTCAGTGTCTTTCTCCCCTAGGCAGACCCTCCTGTGTCTCCCCAAATCACTTTCTTCTCCCTCTATAAGACCCCACTTATGTACCCAGGCCCCCAAATTTAGAAATCCCCTTCCCCAGGAGACTAGACTCACATTCCCGAGAGCTGAAGCTCCCCTCAATATCCTGTCGAGTTTTCCTAAGATTCTAGAAGAAAGTCCCTGCTCTAGGGGCCCCAAAGCCCCGTCCTGTCCACGTGGCCACTCCCGCCATCCCTAACACTCTTCCCCACCTCCCGGGGAGCGGGATCTGACCTCGCAAGATCCAGGAACGAGTCGAGCACCTCCTTGCTGGGGGCATTTTCGGCATTGCCCGCGGCTCCCACCGAGGCGTTGATGGCGGCGGAGGCGACGCCTGGCTGCAGCGCCAGCGCCAAGCCCACTCCGAGCGCCGACGCCAGCAGTGTGGTGACCAGGAAAAAGAGCAGCGCCCAGGCGCCCAGGCGGCCGAGCGCGCCGGGGTCCAGGCTGGCGGCGCCGCCGATCAAGCTGCACACCACCAGCGGCAAGATGATCATCCGCAGCAGACGCAGCAGCAGCTCGCCCGGGAAGACGAAGGCGCTCAAGCGCTCCGGGCCCAACGCCAGCGCACCCCCGGCCCCCGACACCCCCAGCCCCAGCGCCACGCCGGCCACCACGGCCACCACTGTCAGCAGCACAAGCAGGTTGGCTCGAAGGCAGCGGCGCACCTGGTCCCGGGAACCGCAGTAGCCGCCTGCTGCCGCGCCTTGGTCCTCGATGGAGGCCAACGCCAGGCCCCCGTTGGCGGAGGGCTCCGCCGCTGCGAGCCCCTTGGAGTCTCCACGAGGAGGATCGGCCACCATGATGGGAAGCACCGGGGTTTCTTAGCGCCTGGAAGCTGGCTGGGAGCGCTTGGGCTCCTTCCCAGGACCCGACGTTCCTCGGACTGAGTTGAGTAACAGCACCTGGAGACTGGAACTTTGGAGGGCTCCTTAGAGTTGTGAGTTCACAACACTGAAGTTCCTTGGCTCTTGGAAGCTGGAGTGTTTAAATTCCCCAGGCTGGGCGCTGAGGCTTCTCTGCTCTGCCCCGTGTGCCAGATGTCCGAAAGCTGGGAGTTCGGAGCGCCTGGGTTCCTTGGCCTTAGGAGCTGGGAATACGAGAGTTTCTCTGGGTGGGACGTGGGGCCCTTGGCTCCAGGAGGTTGAGTGCCCCCAAATCGAGGAGGTCTGCAGGAGGCTAGGTTCTGGTGGCGCAGATCCCGCACGCCTAGATCCGGGAGGCGGGGACCCGGGGTTCCTGGGTCTTGGACACTGAGGGCTGGGATGCCAGAATCTAGGGGCCGGGAAGCGGAGCTCCGGAACCAGGGGACCCAGGCTGTTAGGTCCGGGAGGGTGGGATGCGGGCCCCTGTGTACGGAAGGCGGTGGTCTGGTGTCCGGGAGTAGCGGCTACCAGCCCAGAGAAAACCTCCCGGGCGTGCCGCGTGGCTCTGAGCCCGTTTAGCGGAAGCTGCCAGGGATAAGGGTAGGGGGCGGGGTTTGAGAAGGCGGGGACCGACCCGCGGGTCCCGATTGGCTGCAGAGCGTTCGGAGACTGGGCGAGTAGGGGCGGGGCTGATACCCGGGGTGGGGCCAGGTCCCCCATAGAAGGCCGAATAATAATGCCCATCTCCAGAAGCCGGGTCCAGAGACGACGGGGCGGGGCCAGGAAGGGGCGGGGCCTTGGGAGGGTGCCGTTTCCCGCCAAAGGAATTGGGTTGTGGGTTGGAGCCCTTAAACCACAGGGGTTCGTTCCCTGGTGCGAGGGTCGCTAGAAAGCTCCGGTGGTCCTCGGGTGATTCATTTGCAACTCAACTCAGCTTTGGAACTCCTCAGCCCTGAGTTTGGTCTTTAGTAGCCTCTGAGAACTTTAATTCCTCGAATATAAAGTGCAGGTGATCAAAGCTTTTGTCTCATATGATTGCTGTAAGGTTTAAATAAAATTGATGTATTTATTTAGGGAGCCGTGGCTCACGCCTGTAATCTCACCACTTTGGGAGGTGAAGCGGGCGGATCACTTGAGGTCAGGAGGTCGAAACCAGCCTGGCCAACATGGTGAAACCCATCTCTACTAAAAATACAAAAATTACCCGGTGTGGTGGCACGTGCCTGTAATCCCAGTTACTGGAAGCCTGAGGCAGGAGAATCGCTTGAACCCCAGAGGCAGAGGAAGTCATTCACCTTGAGGTCACACCTAGAGAGGATGACACGTGCATGCCCACCTCCCAAGCCCCTAACCGCACCCACTCTGCTGCCTCCCCAAATTCTCTGTTAGTGGCCGTTTGGGAGGTTAACAATGAAACATGATTCCTTACTCCACCTGACAGTGTTGAAATCCTTATTCCTTCCCCATCTCTAGCCTGTTCTGTGACATTTCAGGCTTTCACATTTGCTCAAAGATTGTAGTGGTAATGTCAGAAGCTTCCTCCTACAGCAGCTGTGAGGCCTCAGGTAATTTACAACCTCTATGAGGTTCGGTCTTCATATGTGTAAATGGGAATAATAATGTCATACCACCTTGAGTGTTGCAAGGGTTCAAATGAGATAATACGGCCGGGCGCAGTGGCTCACGCCTGTTATCCCACCACTTTGGGAGGTGAAGCGGGCAGATCACTTGAGGTCAGGAGTTCCAGATGAGCCTGGTCAACATGGCAAAACCCTGTCTCTACTGAAAATGCAAAAATTAGCTGGGTGTGGCAGCACATACCTGTAATCCCAGCTACTCAGGAGGCTGAGGCAGAAGAATTGCTTGAATCCAGGAGGCAGAGGTTGCGAAGAGCCGAGATCTCACCACTGCACTCCAGCCTGGGTGACAGAGCGAGACTCCACCTCAAAGAAAAAAAAGTTATTTATTTGTGCTTTAAAATTTTTTGTTCTTTCTCTCTTCTTTTGTTTCTAACAAAAATGCCCTTCAGAAAAAGTCAAATACTACTGCTATGATTGCTGTTATTGTTATTATTACTGAAGAACAAGCTGGATGCAGTGGCATGCACCTGTAGTCCCAGGTATTTGGGAGGCTAAAGCAGGAGGATCCCTTGAGGCCAGGAGTTCAAGGCTGCAGTGGGCTATGATCGTGCCCACGATTAGCCACTAGACTCCATCTGGGGCAACATAGTGAGAACTTGTCTTTAAAAACATGAAACTAGGCCAGGCACGGTGGCTCATGCCTGTAATCCCAGCACTTTGGGAGGCCAAAGTGGGCAGATCATGAGGTCAGGAGATGGAGACCATCCTGGCCAATATGGTGAAACTCCGTCTCTACTAAAAATACAAAAATTAGTTGGGCATGGTGGCGTGCACTTGTAGTCCCAGCTACTCAGGAGGCTGAGGCAGGAGAATCGCTTGAACCCGGGAGGCAGAGGTTGCAGTGAGCCAAGATCACACCTCTGCACTCTAGCCTAGTGACAGAGTGAGACTCCATCTCAAAATAAATAAATAAATACTTTAAAAAATTTTTCGGCTGGGCACGGTGGCTCACGCCTGTAATTCCAGCACTTTGGGAGGCTGAGGCGGGTAGATCACAAGGTCAGGAGATCGAGACCATCTTGGCTAACATGGTGAAACCCCGTCTCTACTAAAAATACAAAAATATTAGCCAGGCGTGGTGGCGGGTGCCTGTAGTCCCAGCTACTCGGGAGGCTGAGGCAGGAGAATGGTGTGAACCCGGGAGGCGGAGCTTGCAGTGAGCCGAGATCATGACACTGCACTCCAGCCTGGGCGACAGAGCAAGACTCTGTCTCAAAAAAAAAAAAAAAATTTCACAGTGGCTTACACCCTTAATCCCAGCACTTTGGGAGGCTAAGGTGGGAGGCTCACTTGAGCCCAGGAATTCGAGACCAGCCTGGGCAACATGGCGAGACCCGGTCTCTACAAAAAAATTAACAAATAAACTGAGTGTGGTGGTATGCACCAATAGTCCCAGCTACTTAGGAGGCTGAGGCGGGAGGGTCGCATGAGCCAGGAGGTCAAGGCTACAGTGAGCTGTAATCTCACCACTGCACTCCAGCTTAGGTGACAGAGCAAGACTCAGTCTAAAGGGAAAAAAGATTTAGGCTGGGAGTGGTGGCTCACGCCTGTAATCCCATCACTGTGGGAGGCTAAGGCAGGCGGATCACTTGAGATCAGGCGTTCAAGACCAGCCTGGCCAACATGTTGAAACCCCATCTCTACTAAAAATACAAAAACATGAAAATAGGCCAGGCACGGTGGCTCATGCCTGTAATCCCAGCACTTTGGGAGGCCAAAGTGGGCAGATCATGAGGTCAGGAGATGGAGACCATCCTGGCCAATATGGTGAAACCCTGTCTCTACTAAAAATACAAAAATTAGTTGGGCATGGTGGCAGGTGGCTGTAGTCCCAGCTACTTGGGAGGCTGAGGCAGGAGAATCGCTTGAACCCAGGATTCAGAGGTGCAGTGAGCCAAGATCACACCACTGCACTCCAGCCTGGTCAACAGAGCGAGACTCTGTATAAAAACAAAAACAAAAACAAAAAAAACCAAAAAATTCCTTGGCTGCTAGAGCTTGCATTCTAGTGCAGAGAGACAAGACAATAAACTTGGGCTTGGCCGGGTGCGGTGGCTCACGCCTGTAATCCCAGCAATTTGGGAGGCCGAAGCGGGTGGATCACTTGAGGTCAGGAGTTCAAAACCTGCCTGGCCGACATGGTGAAACCTCATCTCTACTAAAAATACTAAAAAATTAGCCGGGTGTGGTGGTGCACGCCTGTAATCCCAGATACTCGGGAGGCTGAGGCAGGAGAATCGCTTGAACCTGGGAGGCAGAAGTTGCAGTGAGCTGAGATCTCACCATTGCACTCCAGCCTGGGCAACAGAGCCAGACTCTGTATCACACAAACACACACACACACACACACACACACACACACACACACACACACACA
>NW_026652287.1:38571935-38599462 GCF_009828535.3 Hylobates moloch | reverse complement strand
ACACACACACACACACACACACACACACACACACACACACACACACAATCCTTGGCTGCTAGAGCATGCATTCTAGTGCAGAGAGACAAGACAATAAACTTAGGCTGTCAGCTGGAACTAAGTGTTGAGAGAAAGCAAAAGCATCCTATGAGTGACAAAGTGAACAGCATAGCCACTGGAAGGAAGTGACATCTGCACTGAGGTCTGAAAGATAAGGAGCCCATGGCATAATGTGGAAACATTCAAAGGACGCGCGTGTGAAGGCCTGAGGCAACAGAGAGGCTTCCATCTCTGTTAGCAGTGCTCACAGACATGGTTTTACCCCCACTAATCCAGGAGACCAGCTCACACTCCCATTTTCCTGATTTGGAAGCAGATAAGGGTAATGAGGCTTGCTGTGGCCCAAACCCCAGGCCTAAGCAAGAAATCTGAACTCAGATGTTTCTGATCCTGGTCTGCATCTCCTATCAGACACCCTGGCTACCCCTGCACTCGGCTCTCTCCAACCAGACATTTCCTTCAAGGGACAGTCATTTATTCTAAGCCCCGTGTTGGGCCCTGCGATGGGTGATACCAGGGACCCAGCGGCGAACAAGACAGTTCTGGCCCCGTTCTGCTGGGACTCAAAGTTCAGGGGGGGAGACAGATAGTGATGATACAGAGTGGGCAGGGCTGGGATGGTGGAGCCTGGAAGGGATGCTTGACCAGGCTTGGGGGTCAGGGAGAGCTTCCTGGAGGAGGAGGCATCAGAGCTGGGATATGAAGGAGTTGGACCAATCCCAGGGAAAGAATATTCAGACAAAGAGAATAGCAAATGCAAAATCCCAGACTTCTGGCCGGGCATGGTGGCTCACGCCTGTAATCCCAGCACTTTGGGAGACTAATGCGGGTAGGTTGCTGGAGACCAGGAATTCCAGACCAGCCTGGCCAACGTGGCAAAACCCTGTCTCTTCTAAAAATAAAAAATAAAAAAAAATAGCCAGGACTAATGGCGCATGCCTGTAATCCCAGCTATTCCGGAGTCTGAGGCAGGAGAATCACTTGAACCCAGAAGGCGGAGGTTATGGTGAGCCAAGATTGCACCATTGCACTCCAGCCTGGGCAACAAAGCAAGACTCTGTCTAAAAAAAAAAAAATTCCAGACTTCAGAAGAGTCTGGAATATTTCAAAGCACAGATCTAACTGGGCCACCCCTACTCTCTGAACAGCCCCAGTGGCCTCTCTCAGGATAAAATCCACTCTTCAGCTGGGCATCTGTCCACTTGGTGATTCATTTATTCAGTCATTCAACAAACCATATCCACAGAGTAGAAAGAAGGCTGAGAGACATCAAACAGAAGGAGACGGAAGCCCATGAGCTGACATGGGATCGTTGTGATGACTCATCTGACCAATATTTATCAAACACTGAGAAAAACAGATGAGGAGCCGGGCGCAGTGGCTCACTCCTAGAATCCTAGCACTTTGGAAGGTTGAGGTGGGTGGATCTCTCGAGGCCAGGAATTCAAAACCAGCCTGGCCAACATGGTGAAACCTCATCTCAACTAAAAATACAAAAATTAGCTGGGCGTGGTGGTACATACCCATAATCCCAGCTACTCCAGTGGCTGAGACAAGAGAATCACTTGAACCTAAGAGGCAGAGGTTGCAGTGAACCGAGATTCAGCCACTGCACTCCAGCCTGGGCGACAAAGCATGAAAAGAAAAAAAGGCAAGGAAAAACAGATTGGCCGGGCGCGGTGGCTCACGCTTGTAATCCCAGCACTTTGGGAGGCTGAGGCGGGCGGATCACGAGGTCAGGAGATCGAGACCACGGTGAAACCCCGTCTCTACTAAAAATACAAAAAATTAGCCGGGCGTGGTGGCGGGCGCCTGTAGTCCCAGCTACTCGGAGAGGCTAAGGCAGGAGAATGGCGTGAACCCGGGAGGCGGAGGTTGCAGTGAGTCGAGATCGCACCACTGCACTCCAGCCTGGGCGACAGAGCAAGACTCCGTCTCAAAAAAAAAAAAAAAAAAAACAGATGAGAAAACCACGAGCAAAACAGATGAAAATCCCTTCTCTGCTGGCACTGATATTCTAGCAGGGGGACACGGTCAATAAATACTAAACATAATATACAAGTAGGCTAAGTGGGCTATCTGGCTTGTAACTTATTGTCACAAAGCAGAAAGTGCTGTGGAGGGAAATAGATATGTATGTATGTATGTATGTATGCATTAGGAAAAGTGAGGAATTAGATGAATGAAGGGTAAATTGCAATAATAAATCAGGTTGGGCTCAGTGGCTCACAACTATAATTCGAACACTTTTGGAGGCCAAGGCAGGAGGATCACTTGAGCTCTGGAGTTCAAGGTTATAGTGAGCTGTGATCGCGCCACTGCTGCACTCCGGCCTAGGGAACACAGTGAGACCTTGTCTCTAAAAAAATAAAAATTAGGTGGTCACAAAAGTATAGAGGGAGGCCAGGCACAGTGGCTCACACACCTGTAATCCCAGCACTCTTGGAGGCTGAGGCAGGAGGACCGCTTAAGCTCAAGAGTTCAAGGCTAGGCACAGTGTCTGATGCCTGTAATCCCAGCACTTTGGGAGGCCGAGGTGAGTGGATCATTCGAGGTCAAGAGTTTGAGACCAGCCTGGCCAACATGGTGAAACCCCACCTCCACTAAAAACACAAAAATTAGCTGGGCATGGCCGGGCGCGGTGGCTCACGCTTGTAATCCCAGCACTTTGGGAGGCCGAGGCGGGCGGATCACGAGGTCAGGAGATCGAGACCACGGTGAAACCCCGTGTCTACTAAAAAAAAATACAAAAAATTAGCCGGGCGTGGTGGCGGGCGCCTGTAGTCCCAGCTACTCGGAGAGGCTGAGGCAGGAGAATGGCGTGAACCCGGGAGGCGGAGCTTGCAGTGAGCCGAGATCGCGCCACTGCACTCCAGCCTGGGTGACAGAGCGAGACTCCGTCTCAAAAAAAAAAAAAAAAAAAAAAAAAAAAAAAATAGCTGGGCATGGTGGTGGGCACCTGTAATCCCAGCTACTCGGGAGGCTGAGGCAGGAGAATCGCTTGAACCCAGAGGGCGGTATTGCACCACTGCACTCCAGCCTAGACGACAGAGTGAGGCTCCATCTCAAAAAAAAAAAAAAAAAAGTTTGAGACCAGCCTGGGCAACGTTTCGAAAGCTCATCTCTATGAAAGAACACAAAAATTAACCAGGCATGGTGATGCACATCTGTGGTGCCAGCTACTCAGGAGGATGAGGTGGGAGGATCACTTGAGACTGGGAGGTTGAGGCTGCAGTGAGCAGAGATCGCACCACTGCACTCCAGCCTGGGTGACGGAGGAACACCCTGTCTCAAAAAAAAAAAAAAAAAAAGAAATAGAGAGAGAGGGGAAAAGCAAGATGCAAGAAAGTGTGTATGGAATGGGGAAAAGCAAATGAACATAGCATCTGTTTTATTTTTTAATTTTTTTAATTTTTTATTTTTATTTTATTTATTTATTTATTTATTTATTTTTGAGACAGAGTCTCGCCCTGTCACCCAGGCTGGAGTAAAATGGTGTGATCTCAGCTCACTGCAACCTCCACCTCCCAGGTTCAAGCGATTCTCCTGCCTCAGCCTCCCAAGTAGTTGGGACTACAGGCGTGCACCACCACATCCGGCTAATTTTTGTATTTTTAGTAGAGACGGGGTTTCACCATGTTGGTCAGGCTGGTCTCGAACTCCTGACCTCACATGATCTACCCTCCTCAACCTCCCAAAGTGCTGGGATTACAGGTGTGAGCCACCGCGCCCAGCCAACAGCATCTCTTTTAAATGCATTGACTATTCAAGAATTTGCAGAAACTGCTAAAAGGATTTGCTTTCAGGAAGGAAAGCTATGGCTTTGCAGTTCAGTGCCGGGACCCTGAAATCTGTCATCTTGACCTTGTATCTCACTTAGCAGCTGAAAGATCTTGGGCAAATCATTCAACTGTCCTGTCTCAGTTTGCTGGGCTGTGCAATGGGGATCACTGTAGCTTCTGCCTTGGAGATCATGGAGGGGTGAGCAGAGTTCATGTGTATGGAGTGCTTTGGTTGGTGCCCGGCAAATCACAACCCCATGGTATTTTAAGTTATGACGACCTTTTGCAGATAAAGATTATAAAGAAAGGAAAAGAAAGAAAGATTTCTTCTAGGCTGAGTGCGGTAGCTCACACCTGTAATCCCACCACTTTGGGAGGTCAAGACAGGTAGATAGTTTAAGTCCAGGAGTTCGAGACCAGCCTGGGCAACATGACAAAACCTCGTCTCTACCCTAAAAAATACAAAAATTAGCCAGGCGTGGTGACGCGGGCCCGTAGTCCCAGCTATTCTGGAGCCTGAAGTGAGAAGATCGCCTGAGCCTAGGAGGTGGAGGTTGCAGTGAGCTGAGATAGTGCCACTGCACTCCAGCCTGGGAGACAGAGTGAGACCCCGTCTCCGAAAAATAAAAGAAAAGAGATCTCTTCCAGTGCATACCCCGGGCACAGATTCACAAGCTGGGAGATTTTCCCCTGAGGACCCAGGGACCACTGGGCAAAGGGAGGCCTGAGAGGCCCCTGAGGGACCCAGCAGCTGGTGACCGGGGCTGCGGTGTGGAAGCTCTGGCAGCCCTCTGGGTAATCAGCGCCCCAGGGTTTGGAGAAGTGGCCCAGGCCAGTTGGGCAACTTGAGCACAGGCCAGGCTCAGCCTAGTCACTGCCCACAGACTCTCAGGCTAGAGGTGCCAGACAGGGGGAAGTTGCAGGGAGCAGGCTCCAGGACTCAGGAGACCCCAGAATCCTAGACCCTTCAAGGAATGTGGGGTGGGTCCAAGCCAAGAGGCCGTGGTTTGAGGGTTTGCATGATGTTGCCTGGAGCGCCTCACCCGCTGCCCTCCCCCTTCTTAGAGAGGAAAACATACCAGCTGGTCTCAGCCGGCTTTCCTCCCCCTAAGCCAAACCTCCTACCCAGATTCTGATTTCATCATTGGAAAAAAAAAAAAAAAAAGGCCTGGGGCTCGAGGAAGGGGGTGAGAGAGACCAGGAGGAGGCTGGATCCCGCAGAGCAGAGAGGCCCTTTCTGGCCTCAGTTTGCCACCTAGGAAATGGCTTTGGGTCTTATATTGTCTTGTCTTTTTTCTCTTTTCTTTTCTTTTCTTGAAACAGTTTTGCTCTCTTGCCCAGCCAGGAGCTCAGTGGCGCAATCATAGCTCACTGCAGCCTCAAACTCCTGGGTTCAGGCTATCCTCCTGCTTCAGCCTCCTGAGTAGCTAGGACTATAGGCACATGTAAACATGCCTGGCTAATTTCTTAAATTTTTTTGTAGGGGCCGAGCGCGGTGGCTCACGCCTGTAATCCCAGCACTTTGGGAGGCCGAGGTGGGTGGATCACGAGGCCAGGAGATCGAGACCATCCTGGCTAACACGGTGAAACCCCGTCTCTACTAAAAATATAAAAAATAAGCTGGGCGTGGTGGCGGGCATCTGTGGTCCCAGCTACTCGGGAAGCTGAGGCAGGAGAATGGCGTGAACCCGGGAGGCGGAGCTTGCACTGAGCCAGATCCCGCCACTGTACTCCGGCCTGGGCGACAGAGCGAGACTCCGTCTCAAAATAAATAAATAAATAAATAAATACAAACAGTAGGGCAGAGGAAGCAATCAGATATGCATTAGTCTTATGTGAGCAGAGGGATGCCTTTCCACCTGTGAAGACGAGCTATCAGTTTACATGGCCAGGGTGAAATTCAACAGAACTGTTTTAGGGTAAAAATCCTGAGGATCACAAGGAATTTCCTTGTGGGCAAATTGTGAGGGAGATATGTAGCTTTTTTTTTTTTTTAAATCTTTGTAGCTATCTTATTTAGGGATAAAATGGGAGGCAGATTTATCTGACATAGTTCCCAGCTTAACTTTTCCCTTGGCTTAGTGATTCTGGGGACAGACCCAAGATTTATTTTCCTTTCACATAAGAAAATAAAAGCAGGCCAGGCACAGCGCCTCATGCCTGTAATCCCAGCACTTTGGGAGGCCGAGGCAGATGGATCACCTGAGGTTGGGAGTTCAAGACCAGCCTGGTCAATATGGTGAAACCCTATCTCTACTAAAAATACAAAAATTAGTCGGGCCATGGTGGTGCATACCTATAATCCCAGCTACTTGGGAGGCTAAGGCAGGAGAATTGCTTGAACCCAGGAGGCAGAGGTTGCAGTGAGTCAAGATCATGCCACTGCACTCCAGCACTCCAGCCTGGCTGACAGAGCAAGATCCTGTCTCAATCCTGGACTGCTAGAATCTGCATTTAATAAATATCCCAGGGGGTTGTGGGAGTCTTAAAATTATATGGGTTTATTCTCTTAAAAGTCCAGAGATTCCAGCCTGGGCACCGAATAGTCATATAGACAGCCATAGCAAAACCCTGTCTCTACAAAAATGCAAAAATTAGCCAGGCATTGTGGCTCATGCCTGTAGTCCCAGCTAATTGGGAGGCTGAAGCAGGAGGATCATTTGAGCCCAGGAGGTGGAGGCTGCAGTGAGCCAAGATCACGTCATGGCACTCCAGCCTGGGTGACAGAGTGATACCCTGTCTCATTTAAAAAAAAAAAAAAAAAAATCCAGAAATTGAAGTTCGAAATGGTTTCACTGGGCTGAAACCAAAGCGTTAGCAGGGCCACGCTCTGTTAGGAGGCTCTAGAGGACAATCTACATCCTTGCCTTCTCCAGCTTCTCGAGGTCATTTGTGTTCCTCGGTTCACAGCCTTTTCCACCGTCTTCAAAACCAGCAGCTTAGAATCTTCAAATCTCTCTGCTTCCATCATCCCACTGCCTTCATTCTCTTCCATGTGAAATCTCCTTCTGCCCCTCTCTTATAAGGGCACTCGGGATTAATTTGGGGCCCACCCAGTTAGCCCAGGATCATCTCTCCGTCTCAAGATCTTTTATTGACTCACATCTGCCAAGTCTCTGTTGCCATATAAAGTAATATTCACAGCTTCTAGAGACCGGGATATCTTCGAGGGTTATTAGGCAGCCAACCACAGGAGCCATGCATGGATACAGGGTATGTAAATTCATGGGCTGGTCGGAGATTCACTAGAAAGTGAGTATAGTAGGGCCAAAGAAAACAATGGGTTCAATACCAAAGGTTGAAAAGATAAGAAAACCTAGCTACTTGGGAGGCTGAGGCAGGAGGATTGCTTGAACCCAGGAGATCAAGGCTGCAATGAGCTATGATCGGGCCACTGCACTCTAGCCTGGGCAATGTAGTGAGACCCCATGTCTACAAAAACATTAAAAAAATAGATAGATGTGGTGGCATGCACCTATAATCCTACCTACTCAGGAGGCAGCGGCAGGAGGATCATCTGAGCCCAGGAGATCGAGGCTGCAGTGAGGTATGATTGTGCCACTGAACCTCAGTCTTCACACACACACACACACACACACACACACACAATCAGAGTACATTGTAAAAGTGATTATTATTTTTTGAAAGTTTTGCTTAATTTATATACATATTTGCACACATACTGCATTCCAGGTAAAATATACATGCTAGCTAGGGTGTGGTAGCTTGCACCCAAGTCCCTGCTAGTGAGAGGCTGAGTTGGGAAGACCCCTTGAGCCTAGGAGTTCAGACCAGCCTGGGCAACACACCAAGTCCCTATCTCTAAATTAAATTCCTTGAGCTCAGAAATTTGAGGCTACAATGATCTCACCACTGCATTCCAGCCTGGGCAACACAGCGAGACCCCATCTCTAAAAATAAAATAAATATGCTGGGCATGGTGGTTCACACCTGTAATCCCAGCACTTTGGGAGGCCAAAGCTGGCAGATCACTTGAGGTCAAGAGTTCGAGACCAGCCTGGCCAACATGGTGAAACCCCGTTTCTACTACGAATACAAAAATTAGCCGGGTGTGGTGGCAGGCCCCTGAAATCCCAGCTACTCGGGAGGCTGAAGCAGGAGAATCACTTGAACCCACGAGGCGGAGGTTGCAGTGAGCTGAGATCACACCACTGTACTCTAGTCTGGGCAACAGAATGAGACTCCGTCTCAAATAAATAAATAAATAAATAGATAAAATAAATAATCATAAAATAAATACGTGAAATGTATACATCCTGTTGTGGATCAGGTGTCTCTAGTTCAAAATTACTTGAGAAACACCGGTGTGCCAAGCCTTCTGTGGTCCATGAGTCTCACCATGTCACTCCTTTCCGCACACATTTTTTTTTTTTTTTTTTGAGACGGAGTCCCGCTCTGTCGCCCAGGCTGGAGGGCAGTGGCGCGATCTCGGCTCACTGCAAGCTCCACCTGCCAAGTTCAAGCGATTCTCCTGCCTCAGCCTCCCCAGTAGCTGGGATTACAGGAGCCCGCCACCATGCCCAGCTAATTTTATTTTTATAGTTTTAGTAGACAGGGTTTCACTGTGTTAGCCAGGATGGTCTCAATCTCCCAACCTCGTGATCCACCCGCCTCAGCCTCCCAAAGTCCTGGGATTACAGGCGTGAGCCACAGTGCCTGGCCTCCTCACACATTTTTCTCTTCATTTCTCCAGAATCTTCACATTTCCACTCAGGAATCTGCTGAGTCCACCAGCCTGGGTCACGTGTCTCTCTAGGCTTCCCCCAGGCCCCTGGACTCCTAATCCCAGCCCTGGCCACCCTGGGTGGTCAAAGTCTAGGGACCACGGTTTGCCACCTCCGTTGGACTGAGGGTGGGGGTTGGCTGTCTCCACCTCCGCTGGTCCCAAGCACGGCCCTTCCTGGGGCCAGGCACACAGAAGAGTCTTCAGGAATGTGGGTTGATGCTTTGCTTTCAGAGACAGGAAGGAGGACCGGGAGCACTGGCTCACCTCTGTAATCCCAGCTACTCCAGAGGCTGAGGCTGAAGGATCATTTGAACCCGGGAAGTGGATTCAAGTGACTCCATCTCAAAAAAAAAAAAAAAAAAAGGGGGCCGGGCTCAGTGGCTCATGCCTGTAATCCCAGCACTTTGGGAGGCGGAGGTGGGTGGATCACCTGAGGTCAGGAGTTTGAGACTAGCCTGGCCAAGACGGTGAAACCTCATCTCTACTAAAAATACAAAAAACCAGCCGGATGTGGTGGCGGGCGCCTGTAATCCCAGATATTCAGGAGGCTGAGGCAGGAGAATCGCTTGAACCCGGGAGGTGGAGAACGCGGTGAGCCAAGATCACGCCATTGCAGTCCAGCATGGGTGACAAGAGCGAAATGTCATCTCAAAAATAAATAAAATAAAATAAAATAAAATAAAAATTTTAAAAATTAAAAAGTAAATTAAATTAAAAATAAAAAATAGAAAGAAACAGGAAGGAAAGGAGGAGAAGTCAGGAGCATCGCACATTCCGGCCTGGGGAACTAGAGAACGGCCCTGCCCTTCTCTTCCTACCTCCCTGGTTATTTAAGAGCTGGCCTCTCTGGGCGGCTCAGCCCCGCCTTCCCCAGCTGCAAGGTGGCAGGCCCCAGTGGCTCCTGGTGCATTTGTAACTCGGGGCCGGGCGAGGTGGCTCACGCCTGTAATCCCAGCACTTTGGGAGGCCGAGGCGGGTGGATCACATGAGACCAGGAGTTCCAGACCAGCCTGGGCAACGTGGTGAAACACCGTCTCTACTAAAAATACAAAAAGTTAGCCGGGCGTGGTGGCAGGCGCCTGTAGTCCCAGCTACTCGGGAGGCTGAGGCAGGAGAATGGCGTGAACCTGGGAGGCGGAGCTTGCAGTGAGGTGAGATGGCGCCACTGCACTCCAACCTGGCCGACAGAGCGAGACTCCGTCTCAAAAAAAAAGGTAACTCAGGTTTCTGAGCCTTGAGGCCCAAAGCTGGGGTGGCAGGCACTGCTCTCCCCACCTCCCCCAAAATCCAGCCAAGGTGGGGACTTGTTTCCCTACCACAGCCAGGTCCCAGCCTGGGAACCTACAGGTATTTCAGGGCTCAGGTGATCTGGATGGAAAGACATTCAATACTTCCTAGGAGGCAGGATAAGACAATGGTTGAGGGGGAAATGGAGGCAGAGAGATGGGCCTCCCCAGCTTCTTTTTTTTGTTTGTTTTTGTTTTTCTTTTTTTTTGAGACAGAGTCTCGCTGCGTCACCCAGGCTGGAGTACAGTGGCACGATCTCGGCTCACTGCAACCTCCACCTCCCAGGTTCAAGTGATTCTCCTGCCTCAGCCTCCCGAGTAGCAGGGATTATAGGCCCATGCCAGCATGCCTGGCTAATTTTTATATTTTTAGTGGAGACGGGGTTTCACCACTTTGGTCAGACTGGTCTCAAACTCCTGACCTCAAGTGATCCGCCCACCTCGGCCTCCCAAAGTAGTGGGATTACAGGTACAGGTGTAAGCCATCACGCCTGGCACCCCCCTACTTCTTAGATGATCTTGGGTAACGGATTCCATCTCTGAACCTCGGGTCATCTCTGAAATAGGATGAAAGTAATACCTACCCCAGATGTGCCAGCAGCAGTAAAGAAAATCCTAGCATAGGCCTGGGCAATGCCATGAGATCAGCATATTAGGGGCTGGGGGGCCTATTACTGTGATTGTTACTTTTTGCTTTAGAGAGCCCTATTCAGATGTGAGTCAGGCCATACAATGCGGCCTCTGAAGGCATATAACCCCGTGGGAGTGGAGGGGGAGGTTGCGAAATAGCCTTGCCCTGGGGGTCTGAAGGATCAGATATCTCAAGAGGCCAATCTACAACAGTGGTGTTATTTGCAGGAGAGTTGGGGCAGTAGCCTATCTCTTCTAACCTCCAGGATAATGGCTGATAATCTTTTATGTCTGCGCCTTAGCAGTACGCAGAGTCCTCTCCTCCACGCAGCCTGATGACCTCCCATTAACTTTACAAAAGCGGTTGAGTTTTGGGCAAAGCCTGTTATCGTTTAAACTGTACCCTAAATGTCTTCCAAAGTTAGCTTGGCCCAATAGCCCAGGAATAATGAAGGTAAAGGCAAGATGAGGGATGGGTTAGCTTAGCTTACTGTTATAATTTTTCTTACTGATATAATTTTTGCAAAGGTGGGCAAGGCACGGTGGCTCACGCCTGCAATCCCAACACTTGGGAGGTCGAGGCAGGTGGATCGCCTGAGATCAGGAGTTTGAGACCAGCCCGGGCAACATGGTAAAACCCTATCTGTACTAAAAATAGAAAAATTAGCTGGGTGTGGTGGTGCACGCCTGTAATCACAGCTACTCGCGAGGCTGAGGCAGGAGAATCGCTTGAACCCAGGAGGCGGAGGTTACAGTGAGCCAAGATCATGCCACTGCACTCCAGCCTAGGCGACAAGAGTGAAACTCTGTCTAAGAAAAAAAAAAAAGTTTTTTTGCAAAGGCAGTTTCAGGCCTGAGGGGACACAGGCCCAGCCCTTTGGGGTCTGAGGGGACATAGGCCTGCCCTTGAGGGGAAGCGCTGAGAGGACATGGCCCTATAAAGCCAATTCTAGGGCCAGGCGTGGTGGTTTATGCCTATAATCTCAGCACTTTGGGAGGCCCAGACAGGTGGATCACTTGAGGTCAGGAGTTCGAGACCAGCTTGGCCAAATAGTGAAACCCCGTCTCTGCTAAAAATACAAAAATTAGCTGGGCGTGGCGGCGGGCACCTGTAATCCTGGCTACTCGGGAGGCTGAGGCAGGAGAATCTCTGGAACCCGGGAGGCAGAGGTTGCAGTGAGCCAAGATTGTGCCACTGCATTCCAGTCTGGGCAACAGAGCGAGACTCCCTCTCAAAAAAAAAAAAAAGCCAATTCTGAGAGTAAACAATCACACAGCACATTCCTAGTGACTATGTGGGTGTAACCCTGAGGGCAGTTGGCCTGAAGGACTAGGACATTTTGAATCTGGGAGACACTGCTACAGTCTCAGACGCCTGGGCCTAGACAGCCCTTGAATAAACTAGCTAATGAAAGGTCCCACCTCCACTTCTCCTTTCTGAGAGAAGTGTGAGGCCTGGGGCCTGGATTTGAGAGGTGTTAGAATTTGCACTTTAGCCCAGAGTGAGGAGCAGTGTGGGTGCTGATTAACAGGAACTGGGCAAAGTCCTCCCAGAGCTGAAGAGCCCTGACATTTTGGGGGCGGGACGGGCAGGGCAAAGGGGCTCCAGTGAGGAGCACACCTGAGGCTCCAGTGAGGCCCATGAAACCGAGGAGGCTAATCCCATCCTGATTACAGACGAGGCAACCAAGTCTCAAAGTCCCACAGCCAATGAATGAAACAGCCATGGGAGAGGCCGGGAGCTGGGAACTTTAAGCTTCCAACCACCAAAGCCCTGTGGTGGGGGCCCTCACATGGCCTGAGAAAACCAGCAACACACATTCCACACAACTGCTTTCTTCCAAGGGCCAATTTACTATTATTATTATTATTATTATTATTATTATTATTATTATTTTGAGATGGAGTCTCACTCTGTCGCCCAGGCTGGAGTGCAGTGGAGCAATCTCGGCTCACTGCAACCTTTGCCTCCCAGGTTCAAGCAATTCTTGTGTCTTAGCCTCCCAAGTAACTGGGATTACAGGCATGCATCAACCATGCCTGGCTAATTTTGTGTATATATATATATATATAAAATATTTATTTATTTATTTTAATATGGAACGCTTCACACCCAGGATTACAGGTGTGAGCCACTGCCCCCGGCCCCAGTGCCAATTAAAAAACAAAAAACTTTACTATTAATATTTTTATTTAAGGAACAAGATCTCACTCTGTCGCCCAGACTGGAGTGTGGTGGTGAGATCATAGTTCACTGCAGCCTCTAACTCCTGAGCTCAAGTCATCCTCCCATCTCAGCCTCCCGAGTACCTGGGACTACAGGTGTGCACCACCAATACATACATACGGATAGATAGATAGATAGATGATAGATAGATAGATGATAGATAGATAGATAGATAGATAGATAGATAGATAGATAGATAGATAGATAGATGGATGATAGATTTGTTTGTTTGTGATGGAGTCTTGCTCTGTCACCCAGGCTGGAGTGCAGTGGCGCCGTCTTCGCTCACTGCAACCTCTACCTCCCAGGTTCAAGCGATTCTCCTGCCTCAGCCTCTCGAGTAGCTGGGACTATGGGCACATGCCACCACACCCAGCTAATTTTTGTATTTTTAGTAGAGACAGGGTTTCACCAGAAAAAAAACAAAAAACTTATTTGCTTTATCTTTTTGCTTTCCCCTGGTCCTGTCAGCCTGATTCCTTTTCCCTAATTAGGACTCCACAACTAACGTTTATCAAACATTTACTGTAGCGCAGAGGTACAGCTTCTCAGCAAACCAATGAGTCCTATTAATATCCTCATTTTATAGCTGAGTAAACAGGTACAGACAGGTGGTGTGACTTGGCCAAGGTCTCATGGCTTAATTGATAGAGCCACATTTTTTCCTTTCTCTTTTTTATTATTATTTTAAATTTTTTAATTTTTTTTTAGAGACAAGATCTCGTTCTGTCACCCAGGCTGGGATGTAGTGACATGATCATAGCTCACTGCAACCTTGAACTCCTGGGCTCAAGCAATTCTTCCGCCTCGGCCTCCTGAGTAGCTGTAATCTCAGCACTTTGGGAGGCTAAGGAGGGTGGATTGCTTGAGCCCAGGAGTTTGAGAACAGCCTGGGCAACATGACGAAACCCCATCTCTACAAGAAACGTAGTATCTGTGTACCAGCTACTCGGGAAGCTGAGCCTGGGAGGTCAATGCTGCAGTGAGCTGTGATCGCAACACTATACTTCAGCCTAGGTGTTGGAGTGAGACCCTGTCTCAAAACACACACACACAGCCTGACAGAGGCACGCACTGTTGAAGGTGCTAACATGGAAGAGAACGAAAGTGACAGGCCAGGTGCTGGGCCTCATGGCAGCGTTCGAACTCCTGGAGCCAGCTATGCCTGAAGCCAAGCACATCAATTCCTGATGTCGCTGAAGAGTTACAATCAGGTTTTCAGCCACTTGAAACAGAAAGAGACCAAACGTACCCAGGGGAAGGACAAGTGGATTCAGGCCACTGATATGGCAATGGGAAGTAGGGTTCATGGAAAGGGGAAAGGCGGGACCGTGTAAAAGTGAGTGGGAACACGACCCATTCCAGGGGACAGACAGCAGATCATCGGGGTGGCTGCCATGCAAAATTTATAAGGGGTCATGGTGAGGTAATGGTGCCACCTTTCAGTTGCAAGAGAAAGGGAGACGCCGTGACTATTGTGAAAGAAAAATAGAATCTCAGGACCCCAAATTCACAAGGCCAAAGGGAAAGTTAAGCTGGGGAACTGAGGCACCAGTACTGTCTTCCTTTTGTTCCCAGATTGCTGTAATTTTCCAACCCTGTATCATAGCTTAATTTACTTTTTTTTTTTTTTTTTTTCCTGAGACAGAGTCTCTCTCTGTTGCCCAGGCTAGAGTGCAGTGGCGCAATCTTGGCTCACTATAACCTCCGCCTCCCGGGTTCAAGCAATTCTCCTGCCTCAGCCTCCTGAGTAGCTGGGACGACAGGCGCCCGCCACCACGCCTGGCTAATTTGTTGCATTTTTAGTAGAGACGGGGTTTCACCGTGTTAGACAGGATGGTCTTGATCTCCTGACCTCGTGATCCACCCACCTCGGCCTCCCAAAGTGCTAGGATTACAGGCATGAGCCACCACGCCCTACCATTTTTTAAATTTTATTTTATTTATTTTTTTTGAGATGGAGTCTCACTCTGTCGCCCAGGCTGGAGTATAGTGGTAAGATCTCAGCTCACTGCAGTCTCCACCTCCCGGGTTCATGTGATTCTTGAGCCTCAGCCTCCTGAGTAGCTGGGATTACAGGTGCCTGCCACCATGCTCAGCTAATTTTTGTATTTTTAGTAGAGACGGGGTTTCACCATGTTGGCCAGGCTGGTCTTGAACTCCTGACCTCAGGTGATCCACCCGCCTCTGCCTCCCAAAGTGCTGGGATTACAGGTGTGCACCACTGCACCCAGCCAATACCGGATTGTATCATGAAGGGAGAAGGGCTTCATGCAGGATCGGTGGGGACCATCAAAGGGTCTAAGCAGCAGAGTGACACAATCAAGTTTGTGTTGTTAGAAGCTTCTGCACTCTGACACATTTGCTGGTGGGTGTGGAAGTTGGTACAGCCTCCCTGGAAAGCCATTAGGCAAAAGGCCTTAATTTTAGATCCTCCCACACCCTTTGACACAGCAGTTCTTCTCTGAGGGATTTATTCCATGGCTATTGTCTTGCATGTGAAAAATCACCACAGCCCTGCTTGCAGTAGCAAAAGACTAGAAGCAAACTAAGCACATATCGGGAAGGAACCAGCAAAGTATGTTATGGCCCATTCATGCTATGGAACACTAGGCAGCTGTAGAAAAGAACGAGCCACGTTTACAGGCATTGCACTGGCATGCTGGTAAATATTTAACCAGGCCGGGCATGCTATGCTTCCAGCATTTTGGGGGGCCGAGGTGGGAGGATGGCTTGAGCCCAGCAGTTTGAGACCAGCCTGGGCAACATAGCAAGACCCCTGTCTCTACAAAAAAATACAAAAATTCGGCTAGGCGTGGTGGCTCATGCCTGTAATCCCAACACTTTGGGAGGCCGAGGTGGGCAGATCACTTGAGGCTAGGAGTTCAAGACCAGCCTGGCCAGTGTGGCAAAACGCTGTCTCTACTAAAAATACAAAACTTAGCCAGGGGTGGTGGCGTGTGCCCGTATTCTGAGCTGTTTGGGAGGCTGCAGCATGAAAATCACTTGAACCCAAGAGGTGAAGGTTGCAATGAGCTGAGATCACACCATTGCATCCAACCTGGGCGACAGAGCTGGACTCTGTCTCAAAGAAAATACAAAAATTAGCTGGGTGTGGTGGCACGTGCCTATAGTCCCAGCTACTCAGGAGGCTGAAGTGGGAGGATCGCTTGAGCTCAGGAGGTCGAGGCTGCAGTAAACTCTGATTGCACCACTGCACTCCAGCCTGAGTAACAGAGCAAAACCGTCCGTGTGTGTGTGTGTGTGTGTGTGTGTGTGTGTGTTTTTTAGGCAGAGTCTCTCTCTGTCGCCCAGGCTGGAGTGCAGCGGCGTGATCTCAGCTCACTGCAAGCTCCGCCTCCCAGGTTCACCCCATTCTCCTGCCTCAGCCTCCCGAGTAGCTGGGCCTACAGGTGCCCGCCACCACGCCCAGCTAATTTTTTGTATTTTTAATAGAGATGGGGTTTCACCATGTTAGCCAGGATGGTCTCGATCTCCTGACCTTGTGATCCGCCTGCCTCCGCCTCCCAAAGTGCTGGGATTACAGGCGTGAGCCACAGCGCCCAGCAGCTTTTTTTTTTTTTTTAATTTAGCATTTTAATTTTTTGTTTGTTTGTTTGAGACAGAGTCTCACTCTGTTGCCAGGCTGGAGTGCAGTGGCGCAATCTCGGCTCACTGCAACCTCCAACTCCCTGGTTCAAGCAATTTTCCTGCCTCAGCCTCCTGAGTAGCTGTGATTACAGACACATGCCACCACATCCAGCTAATTTTTTTTTTTTTTTTTTTTTTAGTGGAGACGGGGTTTCACCATGTTGGCCAGGATGGTCTCGAACTCCTGACTTCGTGATCCACCTGCCTCGGCCTCCCAAAGTGCTGGGATTACAGGTGTGAGCCACTGTGCCTGGCCAATCATTTTATTTATTTATTTATTTATTTATTTATTTATTTTTGAGAGAGTCTCGCTCTATTGCCTAGGCTGGAGTGCAGCGGCACAATCTCAACTCACTGCAAACTCTCTCAGGTTCAAGCAATTCTCCTGACTCAGCCTCCCAAATAGCTGTACTACAGGCACTCACCACCACACGGGGCTAATTTTTTTTGTATTTTTAGTTTCACCATGTTGGTCAGGCTGGTCTCACCTGACCTCAGGTGATCCACACACCTTGGCCTCTCAAAGCGCTAGGATTACAGGCATGAACCACCACGCCAGACCACTTGTTAACCATTTAAATTTGTTGGCTGGATGTATAAAGATGTTAAAAAAGCTTGAACCCAGGGAGGCAGAGGTTTCAGTGAGCCAGAGATCGTGCCATTGCACTCCAACTGGGCGACAAGAGCGAAACTCTATCTCAAAAAAGAAAAAGAAAAAGAAAAAGATGTTTAAAAAAAGTTGCTTTTTAGGCTAATTACTTTTTTTAATGACTAAGGTTCCATTTGACTGTTTGCTTTGAGATTGCACTGTGCGCAATTTTTTTTGTAGTTATGGCGTCTTCTTGACATTGAATATGATTTTGATAATAAATACTGGTTCTTGAAAAAATAATTAGCCAGGTGTACTGGTGCATGCCTATAGTCTTAGCTACTTAGGAGGCTGAGGTTGGAGGATGGCTTGAGCCCAGGAGTTGGAGGATGCAGGTGAGCCCTAATTGTGCCACTACACTGCAGCCTGGGTGACACACACACAGAGAGAGAGACCCTGTCTCAAAAATAAATAAATGAGGCCAGGCAAGGTGGCTCACGCCTGTAATCCCAGCACTTTAGGAGGCCGAGGTGGGCAAATCACGAGGTCAAGAAATCGAGACCATTCTGGCCAACATGATGAAACCCTGTCTCCACTAAAAATACAAAAATTAGCTGGACGTGGTAGTGCGCGCCTGTAGTCGCAGCTACTCGGGAGGCTGAGGCAGAAGAATTGCTTGAACCCGGGAGGCAGAGGTTGCAGTGAGCTGAGATCACACCACTGCACTCCAGCATGGGTGACAGAGCAAGATTCCATCTCAAACAACAACAAAAACAAAAAACAAAATTAGCTGTGCCTGGTGGCACGTGCCTGTAATCCCAGCTACTTGGGAGGCTGAGGCAGGAAAATCACTTGAACCTGGGAGGCAGAGGTTGCAGTGAGCTGAGATCGTGCCATTGCACTCCAGCCTGACTGACAAGAGCGAAACTCTATCTCAAATAAATAAATAAATAAAATAAATGAAAGTTGCAGATGCATGTGAATGACCTGGGCAGCATTTCTCCACCTGCGCTTGCATTTGCAAGACAGTCTGTGACTCTCTGTGGGAGAAAACACAAGAAACCGGCCCCTCTGCTGGTTCCCCACCTGGCCTGGCTCTCCCGTTCTCCACCCTGCATACTCATTGCTTGGAACCTGCTTCTCCTCTGAGCCTCCCTCACAGTGGCCCGGCCCACGTGGCCTTTAATCTGCCCACATCAGAGCCTCCACCTCCGGCCTACGGCCCATCAGAGGCAGCTGGAGCTGGGCATCCTCCCCACGTGGGCCTTTGAGGATGGGATGAAGGAAGCTGAGCGGAGGTCCCAGTGCCTGCCAGGAGGGGCCTGGAGACGAGAGAACAGGGGAGAGGAGAAGGTTTTTCCACTGTGTCCCCTCCTGTGACTGTAGAAATGAGCCATGTGACTTCAATGACCTATCAATATATTTTGAAGTGTTCTATAAAAAGTGCCCGCCTCGGGCTACCGTAGGGAGCAGGGAAGGAGGAGGGTGAGTCCAGGCGTGAGGAGGCCGGGGCGGTGACCTGGGAGTGGGGACGGCCGGGGCTGCCAAGCAGTCACAGCCTGTTCCAGAAGGCCCCGCTGTGGAATGCTGTGCAGAAAGTCCTTAGAAGGCTCTGGCGGGGGCGGCCTGTCCCTCAGCACGCTCCTCTCTAAGCCAACTTCAGGGTTTCCCGGAAAGGCATCTCCTCCACCACCTCTGCCCCTACCCAAAAAGATCACCAAATGTCCGGTGGATAAAAACTCTCGATCTTTCCTTGGCACTAGGTTTGTAAGGGTGGGAGCTGACTCACATCTGGCCCTCCACCTCCACCCTTTTCCTCTCTCCTCCCTGCCTCCTCCTCTCTCACCTCTGTCCTCTCCCTTCCTCTCCCTCCTCTCCCTCTTTCCCTCTTTCCCTCCTATCCCTCCTCCCTCCAACCCCTCCTCCTCCCACTGCCTCTCCCACCCTCCCTCCTTTCAGTGAGACACAACCTCCTCCAGGGCCCCCAAAACACCAACCTTCTCTCTGCTCCACACCTTTGCCCCTGCTGTTCCCTGGTAGATTTCATTTGAATGTCTCTGATGATTCATGACATTGAGCATCTTTTCGTGTGCATTATGGGCCATTTGTATGTCTTCTTTGCAGAAATGTCTATTCAAGTCCTTTGCTCATTTTTGAATTGGGGTGCCTGGAACTCTCTGCCCCCCCCGCCCCCTGCCTCTTCACCAAACCCTGTTTTCTCCTGGAGATCTTGGATGCTTCCTTCATCTAACAAATATTTGCCAGACGTCAACTCTGTATCAGGCACCCTGCCAGGGATTGGGGAACACAGGGTTAGGAGAGGCTACATCGTAGTGGAGAAGGCAGGAAATAAAGGCGTCAACAGAGACTGCAAACAAGGGAATGCTTTCTTTTCTTTTTTTTTTTTTTCTTTTTCTACAGCGTTCATGGGCTTGATTTAAAAGCTTGCTTGCTTATTTATTTATTTTTGAGACAGGGTCTCATTCTGTCGCCCAGGCTGGAGTGCAGGGCGTGATCTCCACTCACTGCAACCTCTGCCTCCTGGGTTCAAGTGATTCTCCTGCCTCAGGCTCCTGAGTAGCTGGGATTATAGGCGCCTGCCACCACGCCTGGCTAATTTTTATATTTTTTGGTAGAGACGGGGTTTCCCTGTGTTGGCGAGGCTGGTCTCGAACTCCTGGCCTCAAGTGATCCTCCGGCCTCAGCCACCCAAAGTCCGGGATTATAGACATGAGACACAGTGCCCAGCCAAAAGCTTATCTTTCTTATTTATTTATTTATTTTTGAAACAGACTCTCACTCTGTTGCCCAGGCTAGAGTGCAGTGGCACAATCTCAGCTCACCGCAACCTCCATCTCCCAGTTTCAAGTGATTCTCCTGCCTCAGTCCCCTGAGTAGTTGGGATTACACGTGTGCACCACCACACTCGGCTATTTTTTTTCTGTTTTTAGTAGAGACAGGATTTCACCATGTTGGCCAGGCTGGTCTCAAACTCCTGACCGCAGATGATCTGCCCACCTCGGCCTCCCAAAGTGCTAGGATTACAGGCTTAAGCCACCACACCTGGCCTATTTATTTTTGGCGATGAGGTCTCGCTATGTTCCTCAGGCTGGACTCAAATTCCTGGGCTCAAGTGATCCTCCCACCTCAGCCTCCCAAAATCCTGGTGTTTACAGGTGTGAGCCCCAGCACTTGACATAAGAGAACTATTTTAAAATTTATTTTTAGAGACAGAGTCTCATCCCATCACCCAGGCTGGAGTGCAGCAGTGTGATCATAGCTCACTGCAGCCTTGAACTCCTGGGCTCAAACAATCCTCTCAACTCAGCCTCCTGAGTAGCCGGGACTACCGGCATGCACCACCGTGCCCAGATAATTTTTTTGATTTTTTTGTAGAGATGAGGTCTCACTATGTTGCCCAGACTGGTCTTAAACTCCTGGGCTCAAGTGATCCTCCTGCTTCAGCCTCCCACAGTGCTGAGATTACAGGCATGAGCCACTGCACTTGGCCAAGAAATTTTTTTAAAAGAGCTCAGTGCTGCAAGAATTCGTCTGCAATCTGAATGAGGATAAGGAACCTGCCTAGTGAGGGACTGAGAAGAGAGAAGCTGGCAAAAGAAATAGCAAGTGCAATGAACCAGACGTGAGAATGAACTTGAAGTGGTCAGGAATCAGATGGAGACCAGGGGCCATGGCTCACACCTGTAATCCCAGCACTTTGGGAGGCCAAGGCGAGTGGATCACTTGAGGCCAGGAGTTTGAAACCAGCATGGACAACATAAGGAAACCCCTGTCTCTATTATATTTAAATTAAAAAATATAAAAGTGGGCTGGGCGCAGTGGCTCATGCCTGTAATCTCAGCACTTTGGGAGGCCGAGGCAGACGGATCACCTAAGGTCAGGAGTTCGAGACCAGCCTGGCCAACATGGTGAAACCCTGTCTCTACTAAAAACACAAAAAATTAGCCGGGTGTGGTGGCACACGCCTGTAATCCCAGCTACTCTGGAGGCTGAGGCAGGAGAATCACTTGAACCCAGGAGGCGGAGGTTGCAGTGAGCTGAGATCATGCCACTGCACTCCAGCCTGGGTAACAGAGTAATACTCCGTCTCAAAAATAAATAAATACATAAATAAATAAAATATGAAAGTAAAATGAAAATGAAAGGGTTTTTTATTTTTATTTCTTTTGAGATGGAGTTTCACTCTTGTGGCTCAGGCTGGAGTGCAATGGCATGATCTCGGCTTACTGTAACCTTCACCCCTCGGGTTCAAGCGATTTTCCTGCTTCAGCCTCCCGAGTAGCTGGGATTACAGGCATGTGCCACCATGCTCAGCTAATTTTGTATTTTTATTAGAGATGGGGTTTCACCATGTTGGCCAGGTTGGTCTCAAACTCCTGACGTCAAGTGATCCGCCTGCCTCGGCCTCTCAAAGTGCTGGGATTACAGGTGTGAGCCACTGCACCCGGCCAAAAGTTTTTTAAATTTAAAAAAAATTTTTTTTAAAGAATTAGAGGCTGGGCGCAGTGGCTCATGCCTGTAATCCCAGCACGTTGGAAGGCAGAGGTGGGCAGATCACAAGGTCAGGAGTTCAAGACCAACATGGCCAACATGGTGAAACCCCATCTCTACTAAAAATACAAAAACTAGCTGAGCATGGTGGTTGCATGCCTGTAATCCCAGCTACTCAGGAGGCTAAGGCAGGAGAATCGCTTGAATCCCGGAGGCAGAGGTTGCAGTGACTGAAGATTGCACCATTGCACTCCAGCCTGGGCAACACAGCAAGACTCCATCTCAAAAAAAAAAAAAAAAAGGCTGGGCATGGTGGCTCACACCTGTAATCCCAGCACTTTGGGAGGCCAAGGCGGGTGGATCATCTGAGGTTGGGAGTTCAAGACCAGCCTGGCCAACATAGTGAAACCCCGTCTCTACTAAAAATACAAAAATTAGCTGGGCATGTTGGCGGGTGCCTGTAATCCCAACTACTCAGGAGGCTGAGGCAAAAGAATTGCTTGAACCCAGGAGGTGGAGGTTGTAGTGAGCCGAGATCACGCCACTGCACTCCAGCCTGGGTGACAGAGCGAGGTTCTGTCTCAAAATAAATAAATAAACAAAAATGAAAAGAATTAGAAGGAACAGGGTGGCTGGATTCAAGGGATTGTGGGGAAGTGTCATCAGATGTGGCTGAAGAGGTAAGTTGAGATGGGCAGCATAGACTCTGTGAAGAACTTAAGAACTTCCTCTTCCAGGAAGCCCTTCTTGACTGCATCAACTAGGTTTTCCCATCCCAGCCCTGTTCCCACTAGGTTGTTGCTCTTGGGGCACTGGCCTATATGTTCCACTGGCCTGTGAGCCCTCTGAGGGCCAGGCCAGTCACCACTATGTCCTCAGCATCACCTAGCACAGGCCTGAGCACACAGGAGGTGGTCAGTAAATGCCCAGGTCATTCTGGCACTGCCAGCAAGCCCCAAGAAGCATCCCTTGCTCTGCCTCCCCGCCGCCCACCCCTGTTCCTGGGCGTAGCACCAGGGATTCCTGAGTTCCCCATTTGGCCACTCACACTGGTTTCAGCCTAGCCTCTTTCATCCCATCCTCAAAGGCCCATATGGGGAGGAGGCCCGGTTCCAGCTGCCTCTGATGGGCTGCAGGCCGGAGGTGAAGGCTCTGAAGTGGGCAGATCAAACGCCATGTGGGTTGGGCCGCCGTTGGGGTGCTGAGAGGAGACGCAGGTTCCTAGGCATGAGTGTGCCGGGTGGAGAACAGGAGAGCCAGGCCAGATGGGGACCAGCAAAGGGGCCCATATGTTCACCCGTCTTTATAATAACACAACTTCCAATTGTTGATTCATTACGGCCAGGTGCAGGGTTAATTTTTTTTTTTTTTTTTTTTTTTTTGAGACAGGGTCTCACTCTGTCACCCAGGCTGGAGTGCTGTGGTGACATCATGGCTCACTACAGGCATGTGCTACCATGCCTGGTTTATTATTTTTAAAAATGTTTTGTAGGCTGGGCATGGTGACTCCAGCCTGTAATCCCAGCACTTTGGGACACCGAAGCGGACAGATCACCTGAGGTCAGGAGTTCAAAACCAGCATGGCCAACATGGTGAAACTCCATCTCTACTAAAAATACAATAATTAGCCAGGCGTGGTGGCAGGTGCCTGGAGTCTCAGCTACTCGGGAGGCTGAGGCAGAAGAATCACTTTAACCCAGGAGGCGGAGGCTGCAGTGAGCCAAGATCACGCCACTGCACTCTAGCCTGGGTGACATCACAAGACTCTGTCTCAAAAAAGAAAAAAATGTTTTGTAGAAACAGGATCTCACTATGTCACCCAGGCTGGAGTGGAGGCACAGTTGTAGCTCAATCCAGCCTCGAACTGCTGAGCTCAAGTGATCCTCCCACCTCAGCCTCCCAAAGTGCTGAGATTATGGGTATGAGCCACCACGCCCAGTTAAAAGTCAATTCTTTTGATAGAAAGGTCAGAAGAGCAGGGAAGATCAAACAGCAGGTTCATGTGCTGATGGGAATGATCTGGATTTCTAGATTCCAGAAGAGAAGCAAGAGGGGAAAGTGGCTGGATTGTTGTCGTTGAATAGGCAAGACGAGAACCATCCCTAGGCTCGAGAGGAGAAGAGGTCTTGAGAAAGAGTATAAGGTGGCCAGGCGCGGTGGCTCACACCTGTAATCCCAGTACTTTGGGAAGCCGAGGTGGGCGGATCGCAAGGTCAGGAGATTGAGACCATCCTGGCTAACACGGTGAAGCCCTGTCTCTACTAAAAAAAAAATATATATATATATACAAAATATTAGCCGGGCGTGGTGGCGGGCACCCGTAATCCCAGCAACTCAGGAGGCTGAGGCAGAAGAATTGCTTGAACCTGAAAGGCGGAGGTTGCAGTGAACCAAGATCGCGCCATTGCACTCCAGCCTGGGCTACAAGAGTGAGACTCTATCCAAAGGAAAGAAGGAAGGAGGGATGGAGGGAAGGAAGGGAGGGAGTATAAGGCACTCTGAGAGGCCGAGGGCGGGCGGATTACTTGAGGCCAGGAGTTTGAGACTAGCCTGGCCATCGTGGCGAAACCCCGTCTCTACTAAAAATACAAAAATTAGCTGCTTGTGGTGGTGCATGCCTATAGTTCCAGCTACTCTGAGGCATGAGAATCACTTGAACCCAGGAGACAGAGGTTGCTGTGAGTAGAGATCACACCACTCCACTCCAGCCTGGGTGACAGAAAAAAAAAAAAGAAAGAAAGAGAGTATAAGGCTGGACGCAGTGGCTCATGCCTCTAATCCCAGCACTTTGGGAGGCTGAGGCTTTCAAATCACTTGAAGCCAGGGGTTTGAGACCAGCCTGGCCAACATAGTGAGACCTCACGTCCACCAAAAAAAAAAAAAAAAAATACAAAAAATTAGCTGGGCGTGGTGGCACATACCTGTAATCCCAGCTACTTGGGAGACTGAGTCATGAGAATCTCTTGAAACAGGGAGGCGGAGGTTGCAGTGAGTTGAGATTGCACTATTGTACTCCAGCCTGGGTGACAGACTGAGACTCTTTCTCAAAAAAAAAAAAAAAAAGAGAGAGTATAGTTTAGCCGGGCACAGTGGCTGATGCCTGTAATCCCAGCACTTTGAGAGGCTGAGGCGGGAGGATGCCTTGAGCCCAGGAGTTTGAGACCAACCTAGGAAACATGGCAAATCCCCATGATATGATTTGGGGGTGTGTCCTAACCCAAATCTCACGTAGAATTGCAATACTCAGCTGGGCGTGGTGGCTCACGCTTGTAATCCCAGCACTTTGGGAGGCCGAGGCGGGTGGATCACAAGGTCAGGAGTTCAAGACAAGCCTGGCCAAGATGGTGAAACCCCGTCTCTACTAAAAATACATAAATTAGCTGGGTGTGGTGGCGCGTGCTTGTAATCCCAGCTACTCAGGAGGCTGAGGCAGAGAATTGCTTGAACCCAGGAGGCAGAGGAAACGCACAAAGCAAGGCAGCAAAAGCAGAGATTTATTTTAAAGGAAAGTACACTTCACAGGGTGGGAGTGGACTCAAGTCAGCAGCTGAAGAGTGTCAGTTACAGAATTTTTGGGGGTTTGAATACCCTCTGGAAGTTTCCCGTTGGCCTGTGACCAGTCTGATTGGTTGTAGGAGAGGACCAATCGGAATGAAGAGTAGGCCTGTAACCAGTCTGATTGGTTGTGGGAGAGGAACAATTAAAATGAAGCATAGGCCCACAGCCAGTCTGATTGGTTGCGGGAGGGGGCCAATCAGAATGAAGAGTAGGCTCCGCACCAGTCTGATTGGTTACAGGAGGGGACCACTCAGAGGTACTTTCCTTTTTCAACTGCCATGCAGAAAAAGGAGAGTTTGAAAGGGGTGTAGCCTCTGATATCCAGTCAGCATGAATTGGCCTTAGGCTCTCTGGCTCCAGACCCTATCCTCCTGCCTGAGTTGGAATGATGCGAGGAGGGCCTTGAGCTGAGGAATGTGGACAGCTTCCTGAAGCTGGACAGGGCAAGAGAGCTTCCAGGAGAAGCCCTAGAGTCTCCAGAAGGGAGACGCCTTGATATTAGCCCTGTAAAACCCATTTTGGGGGCCTGGGGCAATGGTTTATGCCCGTAATCCCAGCACTTTGGGAGGCCGAGGCAGGAAGATCACTTGAGCCCAGGAGTTGGAGACCAGCCTAGGCAACATAGGAAGAGTCTCTACAAAAAATTTTTTAAAAATTAGCCGGGCATGGTGGCACACACCTGTAGTCTCAGCTACTTGGGAGGCTGTGACAGGAGAATTGCTTGAGCTCAGGAGGCTGAGGCTGCAGTGAGCCATGATCAGGCCACTGCACTCCAGCCTGCACCATAGAGCCAGACCCTGTCGGAAAACAAACAAACAAACAAAAAAAAACCCTCCAGAACAGTAAGGTAATAAATTAATCTGTCTCCTATGCAGCCACTAAGTACATAGTCATTTGTTACAGGAGCAATAAGAAACCAATACCCTTGGCTGTGCACGGTGGCTCACCCTTGTAATCCCAGCACTTTTGGAGGCCGAGGCAGGTGGATCACCTGAGGTCAGAAGTTCGAGACCAGCCTGGCCAACATGGAGAAACCCCATCTCTACTAAAATACAAAAAAAAAATTAGCCGGGTGTAGTGGTGGGCGCCTGTAATCCCAGCTATTCGGGAGGCGAGGCTGAGGCAGGAGAATCACTTGAACCCGGGAGGCAGAGGTTGCAGTGAGCCGAGATCATGCCACTGCACTCCAGCCTGGGCGACAGGGCGAGACTTTGTCTCAAAAAAAAAAAAAAAAAAAAAGAAGCCAGTCACAGTGTGCATGGAATAGAGCAGGTGGAAGATGAGGTCAGAGAGGGAACAGGGATCTTGTGGGTCGTGGTAAAGACGTTGTCTTTTAGTGAGTGTGGCAGGAGCCACAGGAGGGATTTGAGGAGAGGAGTGACATCACGTCACTTCTGTCAAAGGATTCTGCTGCCATGTGGGGACCTTTCTGTTGGGGGCAAGGGCAGAAGCAGCGAGGAGGTGACTGCAATTGTCCAGGTGAGAGATGATCGTGGCTAGACTAGCTGTGGGGGGTCAGACTTTGTTTTTGTTTTTGTTTTGAGGTGGAGTCTCGCTGTGTCTTGCCCAGGCTGGAGTGCAATGGTGCGATCACGGCTCACTGCAGCCTCCATCTCCCAGGTTCAAGCAATTCTCCTGTCTTAGCCTTCCGAGTAGCTGGGATTACAGGCATGTGCCACCACACCTGGCTAATTTTGTATTTTTTAGTAGAGACGGGGGTCTCACCATGTTGGCCAGGCTGATGTCGAACTCCTGACCTCAGATGATCCACCTGCCTCGGCCTCCCAAAGTACTGGGATTACAGGTGAGAGCCACGGCACCCGGCCTTTGGGGGTCCGACTTTGGGTGCATTTTGAAGGTCAACAGGATTTCGCACTGGATGGGATGTGGGGTGTGAAAGCAGAGAGGAGTCATGAGCCCTTTCTAAGTTTCCAGACAGCATGCTTGAACAGACGATGGTTTCTCTGCGGCTCAAGGAAATTAGGCTACTCATGGCCCTTAGCGTGTAGATGTACACAGGAAGTGTCCTGCTGTGTGGTATTAATTAAAGTGGATGTCGTCCGCCAAGTTGGAGACATCCCGGGGGAGGAAAGGCCGGGCTGACCCTGGTTAACTTCAGGCAGGTGTCAGGCATGCAGCCAATGTCATCTTCCGCCTCTCATTCTCCCTCTGGGCTGGGCCTGCCTCTTCTTTCCCCAGCTAGCAAATAAATCATCTCTCCTATCTCCACCTGGAATTCATTCTCACTCATGTTTAATGAGGCTCCCACACCCTTCTGCCAGGTGTGTCTTCACCCAGGTCGCTGATAACTACAAATAGGTTATATTTCAACTCTTTTGAGTATGCTGTGAGGTAGAGTTCCAATTTCCTGCTGCGTGTGCAGAACAGGAAGACTCAGTCTCACAAACAAAAAGAAAACCAAAACAATTATTTTAGGCAGGGTGCAGTGGCTCACACCTGTAATCCCAGCACTTTGGGAGGCTGA